>NC_061088.1:48647298-48672298 GCF_015104395.2 Macrobrachium nipponense | reverse complement strand
TGCTTCTCTAACATCCCTGGTCATTAAGATCCATCACGATGTTGAAGATGAATAGGCTAAGTGCTGACCCCTGGTGTAATCCAACTCCTATCTCCAATCCATCCGTCTCTCCAACACTACTCCTCACTCTAGTATACACATTCTTGTACATCTCCTGAATAATTCTGACATACTTTTCCGGCATCATCTTCTCCCTCAAACATCTCCATATTTCTTGCCTTGGAACTCTGTCATAGGCCTTTTCAAGGTCTATGAATACCAGATGCAGGTCTCGTTGTTTTTCTCTGAATTTCTCCATTAGCTGCCTTATGCAAAATATTCCATCCGTTGTGCTGCTTCCCTTCATAAATCCTAACTGCTCCTTCCCTATTCCAACTTCTTCTCTCAGCCTGCTATCTATAATTCTTTCCAAAATCTTCAACGTGTGAGACAAAAGTTTTATACCTCTATAATTACTGCATTCCTGGACATCACCTTTACCTTTAAATATAGGTATCAATATGCTTTGCCGCCATTCTTCTGGTATCTTTTCCTGTTCGAATATTTTTACCATCAGATCATACAAGGTGTCTACCCCTTCCTCTCCTAAGGCTTTCCAAACTTCGACTGGGATTAAGTCAGGTCCTGTTGCCTTCCCATTCCTCATTCTTTTTAAGGCTCGTATCACTTCATCCCTAGATATCCCCATTACCATTCCCATGTTTACTTGTTCATTCTCTCTTACAAGTCTTTCATTTTCTTCATTTAGCAGTTGTTCGAAATACTCTTTCCATCTTTTCAGGATGTCTTCTTCCTTTTTTATGACCGTACCATTCCTATCTTTCATTTGCTTAATATGGGTGATGTCCTTTGTTCTTTTATTTCTTACTTTTGACAGTTTGAGCATCTTACTCAACCCTTCCTTGGTTTCCAGTTCATTATAAACCTCTTCATTTGCCCTTGCCTTAGCTTGAGCTACCACCCTTTTTACTTCTTTGTTTCTTTCTCTTAATCTTTCTCTGTCCTCCTGCAGCTGTGACTCTTCAAATCTCTTCTTTGCCTCCCTTTTACCCTTCACCACTTCCCCCACCTCTTCTCCCCACCACCTGCTCTCCTTTTCCTCCCATACTATTCCAGTATCTCCTTTCCATGTCTTCTAATCACTGATGCATTATGCCTCCGCCATTCTCCCACATCTTCAATTCCCAGATCAACCTCTCCCAGCACTCTTCTCCTAAACTCTCTCTTCTTATCATTATTCCTCCCTAACAATTTATACCACTTGATTTTCTTTACCCCATTCGTTTTCGTTTTCATTTCCCTTTTCATCTTTAAATCCATACAAAGGAGCCTAAGTTGGGGGGCCACTTGGTCAACTGGGATAACTTTACAATTCCTAACTTCCACCAGCCTTGATCTATTGTAAAGGAGGTAATCTATTTGTGTGCATCTACCGCCACTCCTGTATGTTATCAAGTGCTCCCTCTTCTTTTTGAAGAATGTGTTCACTATTGCCATATCAAAGGACACGGCAAAGTCTACTATACTCTCTCCTTCTGGGTTTCTCTCCCCAATCCCATGTCCTCCATGCACACGTTCAATTACATCCTTTCCATTTCCGACATGTCCATTAAAGTCTGCCCCCACTACAGTCCTCTCCTGCTCTTCCAGTTCTTGCGTTACCTCACTCATTTCGTTCCAAAAACGGCTCTTTTCTTCCTCTGTGCAGCCCACTTGTGGAGCATAAGCGCTAATGATGTTCATTGTTTCCCCTCCATAACATATCTTCACTCTCATAATGCGGTCATCCTTTCTACTCACTTCCGTCACTGCATTCTTCATTTCCCCCGACAACACAACACCAACGCCATTCCTACCCTGCTCATTTGCTCCACTATAGATTAGCTTGTAGCCATCCCCCAGTTCTTTAGCTTTATTACCCTTCCATCGAGTTTCCTGCACACACAAAATATCCAATCTCTTTATCCTCATCAACTCCTCCAACTCTCTTCCTCTTCCTGTCATAGACCCAATATTGAGCTGGCCTATTCTGTCACATTTAGAGCTCGCTTCTTTAGCTGCACCCGCTCATGATGCAGTAGCCCTCGCCTTGTCACAGAGTTAGGGCGATGTGTCTGTGCGTCGTTTACGGAGTACGCCCTAGCGCTATTCTCATCAATATCACGACTCATTTCATTGGTTCTGGCGTGGGTTTTTACAGTCGGATGCCCTTCCTGACACCAACCCTCCCTATTTATCCGGGCTTGGGACCGGCACCCATTGAGGCTGGCTTGCCCCCACAGGTGGCTATATTTGGTCACTTCACTAAATACCAGGCACTAAATTTACTACTTGGATTGGGTTAATAGATACTCTTTGTTATGTGTACTAAAGTTTCCACGCATAGAATATACATATTTCAGCATGAAATCAGCTTTGTAAAATGCAAACAGAAATTGCAATTGGTAACGAAATTAAAGAAATGGCTTCAATAACTAATTAAAAATTTCGAACTAATGCCATAATATAAGCGTTCCCCTGTTCTTGATGGTATTGTCACCTGAATTCTTACTAGGATGTTGGTCGATATACACATACCATTACTGCGAAATCACTGGAAAACTGGAAAAACATTTGAAGGATTCTATCCAGAGTTAAAGGTATCTATTGCAACAGCCATTCCGATGCTAATTGGGATGAAAAACGCATATTGCAGAGAAGCGTTTCAAGTTGAGCAACGGGAGAGACTCATTCCTAAAGGAAGAAAATATGAATATAAAAGACATAACGGCAAGGGACAAACACAACTAATTTTTTTTTTAAATGACAGAACGTGAGAAAATATGAGTTGGGAATTATCTTCATTCACAGAGAACAAAAATTCTTGTACCTAGATACAAGTTTACAAGGACAAAACTTTCCAAATAAGCCTGCACCTAGGTGAATATCCATAAGTTGAAATCCTAGGTGAAAACAAAATGAAGAGAATAATAAATTATAAAGGATAAAAAAGAGGTGTAGAGATAGTTTATATTAAACATCTTAAGGTTTTCTTTCCCCAATTGATTTTCTTTGCAGTTGGGTATCAGAAATCGACGTCATTAAATAGACTATATTTCGAAATATTATGCACCATTCATTATTCACATTCGAACAGTCCACATCTTAGTTATGAGAACTTAATTAGAGTTCCTAGCGTTATAGGTAGACCTATAAGTAAACGGCAAAAATTTCCGTGAGAGAGCTACTTACCTGCATATTGGCATACTAACCATCGTCGTCTTATTGCGTGAGTTTGTCTGGCAAATCAAGTGGATTTGTTCTTTCAACTTCCTGAAAAAAAAAAAAGAATCATGAGATCTGGCACAGTTAATCGTAAACATTGATAACAATCGTAATATAAAGCGTTTTTCATTGTACGAGCAGCGCCACATAACCATAGTTTCTTTTAGCCAGTAAAATGAGTTAATTTTCTAATGGAATCCCAAGAGAACTTGCCTCATCTTGCCTGATACAATACACTTGGCAGCCAGATGTCCCTAAGGAAATGTTATTTTTAATTAAGAGAGTTCCCTGACAGTTCAAATTGTTCTGAACATAGCGTTTGTGCAAAAGAGGCACCAGTGCGTCTTCCCTACAAGGATGAAACCTTCGAAAGGGTTTTGTAATGCCATGTTTTATAGCCGAACGTCGTCACGCAGACATTACTTGGAGGATTTAAGTCACTGAAGAACTTTCGACTATTTTACCGTGTTTATAAAGAATGAAGACAGATTTATCCATAGTTCTTCAGAGAAATAAACAAAACTGCTCAGATTAGAAGGTATGAACTGACTCGAGGTAAAGTTTAGTCACTGATGTAATTTACTATGAGTGCAAATTGTAAATGTTTACGTAAAAAATATAGCATTCCAAAAATTTAATAGAAGTGTCTTAATGTGAATGTGTTCCTGTACACCATTCAGCAAGGGAATAAAAAAAGTAATGTGCCGTGGTAATTGCATTACGAAGAAATGAAAGATATTCCATGATGGATATTTTTCAGTTTCATTTAGAGGTCTAACTCAAATTCCACGCACACACACACACACACACACACACACACACACATATATATGGATACCTACACTCTACAAACACACAGCACAGGCGCTCACACATACACATAATATGTACACTCTACAAGAAAACTGAAAATACAGTTCTCATTAGCTTTCATTCATCCAATTTCCCATTTGTTTTTACTGAGAAGACATAATATCGCTAAATTTACTCTAGAATATAAAAATACACTGGAAATTATATCATATAAGTTAAAACTGCAAAACAAAACCGTTCAGATACTGAAAAACACGATATATGTCCGAAGTGATTGGAATTTCTCAGATGGATTCGTTCATAGAGATCTGGTAGATAGAATGTGAATTTCTGATTTTAGTACTATGTATCACGACGACAATGTTTACTCGTTTTGCTTCATGAACGGGGATATATATTGCATTATCGTAAGTGGTAAATGCAATTATTTTAGTTTCTACAAACTTATGCTTGTATTCCAAAGCGATTAAAGTTAGTTGACGTCAATGGCACTCAATGTTGCGACGGTTAAGGTAGGTTGAACAAATGTAGTTGCATCCTCAAGAGCGTTTTCTATGATGTGAGGAGGAGCATTAAAACTTCGAGCGGGACAGCGCAAGTCACTGGAAACTGGCTAACGTAAAGGATTTCACACTTTGATTACTTTGACGTTGACATGGATCGAATGTTAGTTGCTGTTTACAAAGCTACTGTCTTTAAACATAAATCTTAATCAAGGCTTAAGTAGCATGTCAGCTCAAAGATTTTCTGGCTATATGCTCCCATAACAAAGCAGTTCTTAGTAGCCTACAGCCCTACACGACTGCATTTCTTTACCGCGAGGCTGAAAGATCTCCCACGATAAAACTTTTATTTCCTGTGCAATACATATTGAGTTATTTGTGGTAACAAATATTTTTACTTAACACAGCTTTTTTCGTTAATGATTTGTGGATGAAACCTGATTTTCAAAAGTAAAGACTATATCAAGAAAGCAAGCATGACCGCACCCTGTGTCTAAAATTTTCCACGTCTTTTTACAATCTTTGAATGCTCCGGCAACTGTCGAATGTAATCAAGATTAGGGTATGACTTTCTTAGAGAATTAACTTGAATATTATGATCCTTCAAATTTTATCTAGCATAGTGCAGCACGACCTTGGCAGTCATATCATATCGCGCAAGCATAGGCCTATCGATAGAGATATTTAATTCATTATATTTTCTTCTGCCTTTCCCCCGTCACAAGTCCGTCACCAGTACTATAATTCTCTCTCTCTCTCTCTCTCCACGTCTAAAACATACTTTAAAAATATATATTACCACTCAATCTCCCAAAGAAAATATAATGAAATTAAGTAGTTACAAATAGGCCTAAGCTTTCACATGAGCAGATTTTGCTTCTCTCTCTCTCTCTCTCTCTCTCTCTCTCTCTCTCTCTCTCTCTCTCTCTCTCTCTCCTTTTAAAACACATTTGAAAAAAATATTATTACTCAATCTCTCAAAGTAAATATAATGAATTAAGTATCTCTATCGATAGACCTATGCTTGCGCGCGCTCTCTCTCTATCGTCATAATATTTCATTCTTTACTGTATTATTCCTCACGATTTCCACAAGTACTGCCCAAATTTCAAACCCTTTCTCTCATTGTTTAAGATCCGTCTTTAATTACGTATGAATTTTAAGTCAGTTTAGTGTCAAACATTACTTATAAATAAGGTTTCACAATAGGTTTTAAAAAGGATGATCGATATTCTACCCTGAGCTGACGTTGCCAAACCAACATTAACGAATAATATAGAGCCTGTTTCTACATTCAAGTATAAATGATTATAGGACCTCAATAGAATCTTTATGGTGTAAAGTTAAAGGAAATCTAGAAAGCAACGAACGATATGAATTTGAAGCTCCGCCCCCTTTTAAGGGTTGCCAGGTGTGGTATTATGAACAATAGCTATATGTCCGAAGATTTAAAAAAACTGTATCTTAAGTTTCTTTGCCGAGTGTACTATGTAATGTGTATATATATTATGTATTTAAAATATATGTATATATTATATATATATATATAATATATATATATATATATAGTATGTATGTATATGTATATATATATATATATATATTATATATATATAATATATATATATATATATATATACATATAATCATACAAATATCTATATATATATATATTAATATATATATATATATATATACATATAATACTACAAACTATATATATATATATATATATATATATATATATATATATATATATATATATATATAGTATATATATATACACACACAATATATATATATATATATATATCTATATATATATATATATCTATATAATATATATATATATATATATATATATATATATATATCCATATATATATATATATATATATATATATATATATATATATATATATATATATATATATATATATATATATATGCGCGTGTGTGTTTGTGCGCGCGTGGGCTGTATTATTACAGTGTAGGTATCCATTATTCCCTGAGTATACGATTTCACATTATACTTCCCTAAGGTATTCCCTTCGGTAGGGTCCCAACTCCAACAGACGCGAGAGAATAAAGAAAACTGAAAATACAAGCTCCTGCCTCAGGAAATCCGGTCCATTAGTAAAAGTAAAATATAGGTGGTCGGGAGGATCACAAAAATAAATGTTGGAAAAGGGGAAGGAGAGAAAGAACAAAGAAAAAAATAAAGAGTTTTTTTTTTTTTTACAAAAAGGAAGCAAAAAAAAAAAAGTTTTATTGTGCAATATCATTCCTTGTTTATATCTTGCTATGTTCGATCATAGGTCTCCATAGTTTGCAACCAAATTGGAAAGTAATTGCGATAATGTTCATCGACCTCCCTAATATCCTCACTCCTTTGATTTATTTTCAGTTCCTTGACATATTTTGCTTCTCCGTTGACTTATTATTCAAAGTTCATAAATGGTTAACTCCGAAGGTAGCCGGGAAAACATTACATATCAGTCGGTTAAAGCATGTTACGTGTTAAATAGCTTGGTACCTGGTTTGATGTGTAAATAAAGAATATACAGTGGCCTGCAAAAAAAGTAAATGTATGGAAACTTACCGAAATAATGGCTGTATTTAATAAAACAAAAGGGAAAACTTGCCAAAAAATTATGGTCATCTTTAGCGTCAGAATTTTGAGTTTCAACAGTCGTATACCCATAAAAGGATAAAAGTATAGCATAGAAGAACGATGTTAAAGTAGCACTGTAGATATAAGAAATCCTAGTAAAAATTTCAAGACTATTATGAAGTAACTAAAAGGAATTAATAAAGAAGTGATCATTGTTATTCTTAGGTGTAGGATCGTTAGAATTCCATGACAAATATGAAAGTAACATAGCAGTCAGTTACTGAAAGTTATGCTTGTACCTTGGAAAAATACGTTTTTATGATTGGCATAACGGCAAAAGCCACGTTTTATAGTACTATAGGAAGCCTAAAGATACTGAACTCATTTTCCTTCACCAGTCAGCAGTGACAGCCTTTGACTATTTGAAATGTTTTAAGACCCATAAACAGGGCATGGCTTAAACTTTACCCAAAGGTAATTTGGAGTGGAATGTTTTCAGTAAGATCAGCGATAGGACTGCCAACAACTATAACAGTCCAGCTAGCTTTGCAGCTAAGCCCCTCCCACTGATTAAGTCACGGCCATCCCTTGAAGCTGATTAGTTGGAAATAGTTCCGAAATATGGTTAATCTGTAGTTCTTTCCATGTTCATTTATTTTGTAATGATTGTTTTACCGAACTAAAGTACGTTTTGCTAATTAACAAAAGGAAATATTATATTATCCCCTGAAATAAAATCCTAATGCACATCTCCTGTCCGCCCCCACTCCACCAACCCACCACAAAAAAAAAAAAAAAAAATGAAAATATGAATAAATTCAGAAGTGTTCCACGTTTCTGCAATCCCGTGTTTCGTAAATGAGGTTCACCTAAATACGGACGTGACACTGGAAATGTCTGCATTCGAATCGGTACACTTGAATCACTGGATACTGATAATTACCGTCTGATATTGTCAAGCGTGTTCACGACCTAAATTTATAACACGAAGACTTTCTCAGAGCTGAGCAGACTGGTATTTCATAATTTCATATTGATTTCAGGAAATTTTACAACATGTTAATAGTCTAAAATCGATTTCATTGGAATCGTTTACATATTCGGAGGAATGATAAGCAGTGAATGTACTCCACAACACCAGAAAATATATTAGTTTAAACAGGCTAGTAGAGCGCCTATAGAGGTCATGATCAAATACAGGGTCAAAACCGGTGTATATATTTTAAATTTACAGATAAGCTATATCATTGTCATCAAAGTCATTAACGAATTTCTCTGTCTGTCTGTCTGTCTGTCTGTCTGTCTGTCTTGAAGCGAGCTTTCGTCTAGAGCTGCCAGACATCCTCTAGGCTGAGAAGTCTAAGGTGGACTGCTTTTGGTGTGGCGTCCGTCCTCCTTATATCTGGGGTCGGAGAATATAGAAGAATCTACAAGTGTAACTCTGCTGAAATAGCAATTACTTTTAATAAAGGATTATTATTATTAATATTATTATTATTTATTTTTTTTTTTTTCTTTTTTTTTTGCTCTATCACAGTCCTCCAATTCGACTGGGTGGTATTTATAGTGTGGGGTTCCGGGTTGCATCCTGCCTCCTTAGGAGTCCACACTCTCCTACTATGTGTGCCGTTTCTAGGATCACACTCTTCTGCATGAGCCCTGGAGCTACTTCAGCCTCTAGTTTTTCTAGATTCCTTTTCAGGAATCTTGGGATCGTGCCTAGTGCTCCTATGATTATGGGTACGATTTCCACTGGCATATCCCATATCCTTCTTATTTCTATTTTCAGATCTTGATACTTATCCATTTTTTCCCTCTCTTTCTCTTCAACTCTGGTGTCCCATGGTATTGCGACATCAATGAGTGATACTTTCTTCTTGACTTTGTCAATCAACGTCACGTCTGGTCTGTTTGCACGTATCACCCTATCCGTTCTGATACCATAGTCCAGAGATCTTTGCCTGATCGTTTTCTATCACTCTCTCAGGTTGGTGCTCGTACCACTTATTACTGCAAGGTAGCTGATGTTTCTTGCCACAAGGCTCGAGTGGAGGGCTTTTGCCTCCAATCTGAATCATGCCTCTTTTTGTACTGGTTCTGTGCAAGTGCCGGGCATTCACTTGCATATGGGTTTATGGTGTTTCATTTTTCGTATTGCACTTCCTACATATGGGAGAGATGTTATTTCCGTCTATCGTACTTTGAACATATCTGGTTCTTAGGGCCTGATCTTGTGCCGCTGTTATCATTCCTTCAGTTTCCTTCTTTAGCTCTCCCCTCTGTAGCCATTGCCAATTGTCATCGCTGGCTAGTTCTTTAGTCTGTCTCATGTATTGTCCGTGCATTGGTTTGTTGTGCCAGTCCTCTGTTCTTTCTGTCTTTCTCCTGTCTCTGTATATTTCTGGGCTTCGTCTACTTTTATTAGTCTTCTTCCCAGCACTCTTTAGCCACTCGTCTTCACTGGTTTTCAGATATTGCCCCACTGCTCTGTTTTCGATGTTGACGCAGTCCTCTATACTTAGTAGTCCTCTCCCTCCTTCCTTTCGTGTTATGTATAGTCTGTCCGTATTTGCTCTTGGGTGTAGTGCTTTGTGTATTGTCATTTGTTTCCTGGTTTTCTGATCTATGCTGCGGAGTTCTGCCTTCGTCCATTCCCCTATTCCTGCGCTGTATCGATTACTGGCACTGCCCATGTGTTTATTGGCTTTTATTATATTTCCGCGTTGAGTTTTGACTTGAGTATCGCCTTGAGTCTCTGCATATATTCTTTCCTGATCGTGTCCTTAGTTGGTGTCTGAAAAAAGTTGTAGATAAATATAAGCAACAAAATTAATATATTCAGTTTTTACATGTTTTGGACTGTAAAGATACTTCGTAATTTCGGTTAGGGTAAAATCTGTTTAGGTTTGTGACCGTGTGATATCCGATAATCCTGGATTATCTCTTTGAATTTTTACCTTTTTGACAATTAACCATCTGGCATTCTTGATCTTGTTGTGTACCTGAGACCTTTCTCTCTAATTGTATTTCATTCGCTTCTTGACAATGTCTTAGTAAAAGACGAAAGCGGTTGGATTTCTGACTATCATTTTCCTGTGGTATTTGCTTATATATATATATATATATTATATATATATATATACTATCCTATATATATATATATATATATATATATGTATATAGATTTCATTCTTAAATTCACGTTAGAAAGGCGATTATAAACAAGGGACTTGGAACAAGTACTTTCATAGTTTATTCTACATTGTCAAATTCACACTGAATATAATGGAAGTTGACAGACCTTTTTACACAAAAACAGAAAGAGGGGCATGTTTACAGTTTGTTAATCTGAGTGGCGTGTTCTTTAACTTTTAATGGATGGATAGCTTTTTAGAGGAAGTTGCATCAGTTTTGGGGTGGTGGATGGATTGATCCTGTAGAGAAGCAATATTCAGCCCCATCGGTTTGGAAGGAATCGAGCGGGAAAGAGGTGCCAATACGTCTATAGCCTATAAATTCACTAATGGCAACTTTTATAATGGCTATAATCCCGAATCTGGCGTGTCAGGACTTTAATCCCGCCTCTGACTTCAAGGGAGAATGTACTGTATTTCTGTCTCACACGATGTCTTTTTGTAAAATTGCTCATAAATATATCAAGTGGTTGCTGTTGGTCTTGTTTCTTGTCTTTTACGATAGTATGTCAGATGTAAATGAAATTTTGCAAAGAAAAGTAAGTGCAAAGAAATATATAAAAAAAAAAAAACATATTCAAATGAAAAAATTTTACTGAATCTTTCATCTCAGTAAATCTATGTAGATATTTTTCAACAAATATGCTAAATGTTTATGACTGATATTATTTCTTATCTGTTTTTATATTTGTGAGTTGTATTATAATTTTACAAATAAAATGAAATTATCTATTAGAGAAAAAAAACATATATAAGTTGGTAGAATTTACGATTGTCTCGTAAAAGAAGCCCAAAAAGGGGTTGTCAATAATCATTTTTAACTTCTCGTGGAAGGTAGGGAAAACTTTTTAGAGATTTTTTTCTTTCACCATGTGCATTTGCATATCTTCTTTCCATTGATGTTTTTTTTTTTTTTTTTGTTAATTGCCCAACCTCAAAGTTTATCTGGTCTGTGGAGCTGCATATTGATTTTTTCACCTGTCCACGAAGGTTTAAGCAAAAGAGACAAGGATAGAGGATCGAGGTATAGTCCAGGATGGATATTTAAATTTTTTTTTCATGTGGCTTCAATAAAAATGGACTCCAACAGATTCCTTTTGCAGTGATCTTTGACCCTGCATAAAATCAAGGAATTATCCCGGTTAATAGCATGGTCTGTCTTAAGCCAATGATCCACGCTGCCATTATTTGTTAATCCTCTTGATATGGCATATTTGTGCTGAGGCCATCTTACCTTAAGTTCTTTCGATATTTGCCAAATATAAATCTTATTACATCCTTTAGAAGAAATACTGTATAGAGTATTGTTTGAATTTGGCAGGCTATTTTTAATTAGTTTATCTCTCAAAATATTATTTTCAAATACCAAGTTAATACCAATAGCTTTTAAAATAAGTACGGCAGGAGTGAAATTAGGATGAAATGGTACACAAGGAATATTCTTAAATTCTTCTCTACACACGGTCAATAAAATTGACAATAATGCCGAGATTGTCCATCATATTGACCGTGTAGTTTTAAGATTGATGGGTAGTTCAATAGTATTGAATCATTCAAATGGTTCCGACTTGACGGGGAAAGATTGCTGTCGTCTGTGGGTAGTATTGAGTAATTTTGTCATTTGTACGGTCGTCGTCGTTTCGACAACATGTCTGAGGAGGTCGAGGAGGTGTCTGCTCGGAAAGGAAAATCAACTGATCGAGCCTTTATACTCGATTGTATCAGAGTATATAAGGCCTTTCCCTCATTATGGAAGGTGAAGTCAAGTGACTATAACAACAGGGATAAAAAGTAGAAGGATTATGAACTTCTATTAAAGAAATGCAGGGAGAAGTTTCCCAAAGCCAAAAGGGATGATGTAAAGAAGAAATTCAATGCACTGAGGACCAATTTCCGTAAAGAGCTAAAGAAGGTCGACATCTCCAAGAAGTCGGGAGCCATAACAGAGGAAATTTATGAACCAACATTGTGGTACTTTGATGAAATGCAGTTCCTCAGCGATCAAGAAACCCCTGCAGAGTCCCTTAACACCATGGATAGTAAGGATGATTTTCTTGAATCACAGGAAATTGTAAATGTGAGTAGTAATTTCATATATATTTATTTCTCAAGATTTTAATATAAAAGTATAGCCCAATAATCGACAGATATTTAAATGTTTTGTTCCAACATTCTTGTTAAAGTATTAACAACACTTTTTAATACTAACAAAATAGATCAGATATTTTTCCATTATTTAACCTATGTATGATTTAACTAATGCTTGCGACTTTGCCAGGGAATAGCACCTTCTTTATTGAAATAATCACAGTATTGATCCCTATTCATTTTAGCTACGAATAAAGCTTCATTTATACAATTATCTTCTGTATTTTGCAAACCTTCATAAATATTATCACTTGAATCAGAATCTTCAATATTTATATGTTCATCCAAAACATTTTCTATATTCTTCTTTTTTGCCAAATAATTATGTAAATAACAACAGGCTAGCACGATTATTTTTGCTTTCTCTGGTGCTACATTGATACGCTTTTGAAATACTTCAAATTGAGATGTCAAAATGCCAAATACATTTTCTATACTCGTTTTGCACGACTCAATCTATAGTTGAAAACTTGTTGTTGCTCATCTAATTCAGACTGTGAATAGGGCTTCATTAAGTTCTCTGACATCGGATAAGCATTATCTGCCACAAATGTGAACGGCAGGTCTTTATCACTGCTTGGCAAGCACCGAGGTTTAGGGATGTGTAGATGGCCTTCATTGAACGTCCTTCCAAACTGAGATACAGCGAACACACCACCGTCAGATACTCTGCCATTGACACTAACATCAACCATCAATAACTCATAGTTTGCATTAGCAATTGCCATCATGACAATGCTGAAAGTCCTCTTATAATTAAAGTAAAACGAACCAGAATTCGAAGGTTTCTTGATTTCCACATGTTTTGAATCTATGGCCCCAAGGCAGTTAGGAAAATTCCATCTTTCATAGAATTCATTGGCTACTAATTCCCACTCATGCGACGATTTTGGTAGCTGAAACAAAGAGAAATATATTATTGTTAGTTTATAACTCCATAATACACGTTAAATTTTGCTATTGATTTTATTTATATAAATACAAATTGTGTGGAGGTACGTAAATATACACAGTTGGCATTAGCTATAATTATAATTATTATCAGCAAGGCGGCAATTCCCAACTGGTAGAGTAAAATGCTATAAAACCGAGGATACCAGCAGGGAATCCAGTCCCAAGAAGAAATACGAGAGACAGAGAGAGAGAAAAAAAAAATAAGGGTAAACAAATGAAAAAGTCTGCGGGTACAAATGGGCCTCCCCACTTTTTCTGGAAACCTTAAGAAATATGGGGGAAAATAGCTACTTTTCATCACGCAAACATATAAAATTGAACATAAGCTATACATAGTTTCCATATATATAATATTAGCGACCATATATATATTATCACATTATATATTATATATATATATATATCTATATATATATATATATATTATTTTTTTCTATTACAGGCTGCCTTTTCTGCTCCTGGTCCGTCTGGTAAAAAGAGAAAGACACTGGATGAGAGACAGGAGCTGGTGTCTCTTGCTTGCAAACGCCTTCGAGAGAGTGACGATCAAGAAAAAGTTGCATCTGCTTGGGCCTGTGAATTAAAGAATATTGACCCCATTCAGGCTGTGTATGCAAAGAAAGCTATCAATGATATACTTTTCGAAGCTCGACTGGGTACACTGCACCGAAATTTAGTTGTTATTAATGGACAGTCACTTGAAACCAACAGTAGCGCTAAAGCTATTAATGTTTCCAACTCTTCCCCTGATAAGAACCAATACCATTACTTTCCTGTAATTAATGTAGCTCTAAATGTCCAAGCACAATCTGAGTCAAATGTCATTTCATCTTACATTTCATCATTTCAACCCTAGCATTACTTAATACTATATTACTGGACAAAAACGTTGCTATTATTCACCTTTATATATCCTTTCAGACACTTCATTAAAGCTTTGCAAGTATCTATGATGATTTGGCCAATGGACTGTGGAGAAATAGCAAAATCAAATTTCAGGTCCAATAATTCATCAAAGATGTCACTGTCCATCCTCATATAATCTTTAAAATCACTTGGCGCACTGAATTTAAGTTCGTTGCATGATTTTCCTGGCTAAATAAGTTCCTTTGTTTATACCATTCTTTCATCCAAAGCCGCCTTTTCTTTTTCTTGGGGCTATCACAAAATAACAATGCCACAGACACGCAGGCCATATCTGTGTCAGAGAGCATGTTTTCCCTGTAACTATCAGGCGAGAACTGAAGGTATTGACGATATTATTGAGCTGTGTGTGGCCAACTACAAAATATTGAACCAATCTTATTGACGTCAAAATATTGACCATGTGTGGAGGCCTTAATACGTCTTTTTTGCATAATTTTTACAAGTTCCAAAAAATATGGAGGGTAACATAATGAATCTCCTATTTTATCAATAATTTTAAATTCATCTTCTAAAAATTCCGGACTGCAAATTGTAAGAGGTCTGAGTTATATACTGGAAAATGTTTACATCTTAATTTATTCAATATGGTTAGAGTAAAAATTAATATATGACAAGTTATTCGTGGATTTCCTATATACTTTAAAATTAAAATTCTCTTATTTCTAATAACTAAGACATCTAAAAATGGTATACAATTATTTCTTTCATAGTCTATTGTGAATTTTATGGATGGTACAAGATTATTAATTGTATGCAGAAAATCAGGGATTTTAACATTTTCTTTCATAATACAATGACAATCATCTACATATCTAACCTAAAAGACCTTGGAAAATAAATTTCTTGGAATAAGTCTAGATTAAAAAAAATTATTTTTCCATTTTTTCCACCTAACTAATGGAAAGCTGATTATCTGATTATAAATTCAGTTCAGTAACAGAACAAGTGACGACAATTGGCCATCTTTACCTGGCATATACGGATTAATCAAGACCCATAAAAGAGGTTTCCCTATTCGTCCCATTATCAGTTCAACCGGTTCTATTAGCTATAAACTTTCTAAATATCTAGTTTAATTACTATCACCTATCCTGAGTACTATTTCAAATTCCCATTTACAAAACTATTTTGATTTCTGTGCTAGACTCTTCCAAATTGATTTACCCAGTACTAACATATTAACCAGTTTGGATGTAACATCTTTATTTACTAAATTTCCTATTGATGTCTTACTTCAATATTTATCACAACATTTGGACTCGTATAATGTCATTATTAATTTGGTATACCTTTGCATAAAAATTGTAAATTCACTTTCAATGATAACTTTTATGAACAAATATTTGATGTGGCCATGGGTAACCCTCTTACGCCACTCTTGTCTAATATTTACATGAAATTGTTCAAATCTAGATTTATTCCAAGAAATATATTTTCTAAGGTGTTTTCGGTTAGATATGCAAATGATTGTTTTTTTTTTCTTTTTTTCAAAGAAAATTCAAATATTGCCGATTTTCTTCAAACAAATAATAATCTTGTACCATCTATTAAATTCAGAATAGAATGTGAAAAAGATAACTGATACCATTTTGGATGTTTCAATTATTGGAAATAACACAATTTTTTTTTTTTTATTACATAGGAAACCCACGAATAACTTGTCATATATTCATTTTACTCTAACTATGCTAAACAATTAAGATGTCAACATTTTCCAGTATGTATCTCAGAGCTCTTAGAGTTTGTAATCGGCAATCTTCAGATGGCGAGTTTAAAATTATTGATAAATAAAATAGGAAAGTCATTATGTTACCCTCCATATTTTTTGGAACATTGTAAAAATGAGGCAAAAAAGATTTATTACAATCCAACCAAGCAAATCTCTCACATTGTTCCGAATTTCCAATTTCCCCTTTCTCCTTAACGAACTACTTTGTGTTTCCACTTAGCACGCACATTTTCCATTGTGACTTGTTCGAAGATATATGAAGATATTCAAATAAGAATTAGAATTCTCCGAGCATTATTCGCAGCGTGATTTTGTTTAAAGATAAAATCGCTCCATTGTGAATTAAATCGTCCACGTGAGAGAAATCTTTGCATGTTTGAGAGTAACCTGGAATTCTCTTCCAGATATCCTGCTACCTTGAGTTCCGCGCATCTGTTTCCTTGTCCTAGTACTTACCTAGGAGATTTCTCTTACCAAGATACGACCGCATTAGCATCCATCAAAATTATCAAGCCAGTCAGTACCAGCAAGCAAGAAACCTCACATTTAATTGCGGTCGTTTAATAATTTGCCAGTACGAACATTAAATGTAAGTTATCACAGCATCTATTTATTGAATTTTGCTAAATGGTATATCACCAGGCTAGCTGTTTTCATTTTGGGCTTCTCACTGTAAATTTTTGTAAATAAAATTACCTTTAATGAATCAGACTAGTCTGAATAGCGACCTTCCATTTCCCAATGATTAACGTTCAAAGGTCAGTCCACTCGCATGTAAATATATATATATATATATATATATATATATATATATATATAATATATATATATATATAATATATATATATATGCAGTACTGAGGTGTCAATTGTCCTGACTTAAAAATTCGGAGGCTTAATACATTTGAGGACAATTAACTCTGACTAACCTATACATAACAATTCAAACCATAGCCTTATGTAAAGGTAACTCATAGGCCTAGGCTAATATAATTCTTGACCTATTCTTAGCTGTAACAGGTACTTGACGTTGGAGACAGTCGAATCTTCATTGTTGTAGTTAGGGTTGGAGGAAAGGCTAGTTCCTGTGGTGTTTTTTAACAGTAGATGGACATATTGTATAAGCAGCGTATTCCTAGTTGTCGTCCTTCCATAACAGTTAGAAATGACACTGATTCATATACTGGACCCCGATATTGGTTTCCTCTACTGGTTCTTACACTGGATCCCTATACTGGTTCCCTTTAATACAACCAGTCCATTTAGGGAAGCAATCTTGTGCCAAAGAGCATGCAGTCGTTAGCCTAGGCTATGATATACTCATGCCTAACTTGACTGTTACACTGCACAGTTAGCCTGCCTTTATATGCATAACACAGGTGGAAGTTAACTCTAGAATTGACATTTTCATAAACATATGGAAGACTAATTCACATCTTAGTAATTGGTCGTTATATCAAAGTAAAAATATAAAGGGACACTCTCAAGTGTTATAGCAACATGTACATTATAAACTAAGATGCGTACATACCTTTTACAAGGGAAAAATACGTAATTTTAAATGAATATAAGAGGAGATACATTCGTTTCCCCTCAGTGTCGCCGTACTCGTCTCGAACAGAGCAATTTGTACTTAACAAGTGTGCACTTGGTTACAGTTACGTACTTATATGTACACTCGATCACAGACAATCTCAACTTCGAGTGGCTAATTTAACATCTTGATTAGATGAAAACCAGCTCGATTTTCTAGTCCACCAATTTCCATGGGTACTGCCATCAATTTAAAATGAATGATATCCATCATTATATCACTTTACCCCTACGGAAATTTGTTTTCATTTATCAAGCACACCAATCTCTTAATTATCATACTAAGGGAGACCATAAATCTGACAAGAATACAGGTCTTGCACACAGCAAATATTTCCTGTCTCTCAACCGGAGATTAAACTGCCTATCTCTCTACCAGGGATATAAGCTGGACATTTAATCATTAAGGCCTGCTACCAAACATAAAGAGCAAGTTGTGGAACGCCACCCTTAAGGAACGTTTCTACCTAACCATCCTAATAACTTTACCAAGTTAAACACTTATGTAAGAGTTATCTTAAACTCGGTTAAGATCTAGTCACTCCTCATTAGTGGTATAATCACTTATGATTATTTCTCTCACAAACAATTGCTTACGTCAACATTCAGGCTCATTCACTCATTAACCATGAGCAGGAAAACCTTTCGTTTGAAGATAATATACATCTTAAGCATCCTAATGACTAACTTACACCTCAGTCACATAACTTGAACAACTCAACCAGAGTCTGTAAAGCTTTTGGATAGGTAACTCTTCATATAAGACTCCACTAAGTTTATACAAAACTCACCGAGTATAAGTTCACTCTACACAAAACAAGTAGTATCATCACCAGATCCATTATCTATGAAGATAATATATACATATAAGAATATATACTTGGAAATGGACATAATGGCTATGTATATGAACTTTTCTAAAGCATGAAAATAAAAAAAACATTCTTCATAGAAAATACAAAAATACACAATACAGTATAAAAATTATAATGGTCTCAAAGTTCTTCAATCAACCTAGAGGGAGGAGCTATATCATTTTTACTAACCATTGTTCTTGTCCTGTAAAGGGCTTCACATTGTCAGTAGCATGTTTAAATATGGTTTGGTCAAACGCTTTTCAACTCATATTTAGCACCATCCCTAGACACTTTGGTTACTACATATGGACTGCACCATCTTGGGTTTAGTTTCTTACTAGGGTTAGGAATCACATTTTCATTTTTAACCACACACAGTTTTCGTCAACTTTCTCATTTTTCCTCCTTTGAATGAGATTTCTGAATTATTTCATGAGCCTTTGCAATGGCTGTATCTTCTACATCATCAGTAATTGTGGGCAACGCACTCGTCACTTGTCTAGGTGCTCTACAAGAGAAAAATAGATAGTGAGGTTGTTCATCAAGAGCGGTATGTACAGCAGAATTGAGCACACGGTGTGTTTCATGGTTCTATGCATTCTTTCATTTACACTGTTTTCTTGTGGATGATACTGGGTAATAAAACCAGCATTTATCTTATGTTCATGGCATAATTGTCTAAACTGGTTTGAGGTGAATTCAACACCATTATCAAGAATGACTGTCATAAGTACACAAAAGTCATCCAAATAGACAAAGAAGTTTTTTCCCGCTTCATCTGTAGACTTACTTTGCAAAGGATAGAACTTAACATATGGACTGTAATGATTAATAACAGTCATTACATATTAATAACCATTTGCATCAGATAGTATATCAGTTAAATCAAGACTGATTCGTTCTAAGGGCTTAGTTACAGGAGGCAATTCTTGGAACTGTTGATGTAAAGAACTACTGGCTTTATATTTTTGGCACATAACACATTCACTTACATATTTGGTAACATCTGTATGCAATGAAGGCCAATAGAACAAGTTTTAAATGGTAACAATTGTTTTGCATATACCTAGGTGACCTGTCATTGCTTCAAAGCTGCCTTTGTTAAGTCCTTGGGAACTACTAATTTCAACTGAATTGAGTTATCAACTTTATCTGCACTGAGATACAACAATCTTTCATACAACATGAACAGATTAATCAAAGCTCTGGAATCCCTTTGCATGGTAATTTACCACCTTCTAGGAAAGTTATTAGTTCCGCCTACCTTGGTTCCTCTAACTTCTTTTCTTTGACTCATCTTTGCTGAGACTAAGATAATTGTCCATACTCTGATGGAAGACTGCTCTGACTGGTCTACTTAGTTGATCTGCAATCTGGTTATCTTTACCTGGCCTATATTCTACCTTGAAATGGTAATCCTGCATCTCAATTACCCATCTACTCATTGTAGGTGACTGTTTTTGCTTGAATACTGAAGCTAGAGGTTGATGATCTGTGTGAATGGTAAATGGAACTCCCCAAAGAAAATTATGGACTCTTTTATAAATTAAGACAATAGCATGTGCTTCTCTATCAGTAGTACTGTAGCGCTGTTCAACTAGCTTCAGCTTCTTAGTGAAATATCCAATGGGTTTTAACTTGTCTCTGCATCAAAACAGCACCTACATGGCCTAAACTAGCATCAGTAAATAATTCAAAGGATTTAGTCATCTGAGCCTTTACTAGCACTGGAGCAGTGATTAATGCCTGTTTCATCTGTTCAAAGCTAGACTGACAATCGTTTGTCCAGAAAAAGGGTTTTTTTCTCTTTTAAGAAATTAGTCAAGGGAGCAGAAATTTTTAGCACAATCCTTAATGAAACCACACATTCCTAGAAATCCTTGGCATTATTAGAGGGTTTCATTTTTTGGATGGCACTGATATTGTCTGGACATGGTCTACAACCATCCTTTGAAATTACGTGACTTAAGAATTTTATTTCCTTTTGGCCTATCTGACATTTCTTCAAATTTAACTTCACTCCTTTTTCACTGAAAAGTTTGGACAGTTGCTCTAATTTCTTCAACAAGATTGGAAAACTGGGAGCCCAAACCACAATATCATCCAACTAATTCTTCACCCACCCTTTCCTAATAACAGGAGCCAAGATATTAGACATGATACATGAAAATATAGCTGGACTGCAATTTAATCAAAAAGGAAGGCCCTTGAACCAATATAATGAAACTCCATCACTAAAAGTTGTTGAATCTCTACTCTCTTCAGCTCAATCCACTTGATAATATGCATCTTTCATATCTAAGTAAGCATAATAATGGTTTCCTTGAGGCTGTTTCTACCATTTCTTCTAATCTAGGTAAAGGGTGAATATCAACCTGGAGGTGTGTGTTGACTTCACAGTAATCGAGGCACATTCTTTGTGATCAGGTATCCTAACAAGTACAATAAGGGTTAGCCATGCTACACTTGAGGGTTCTATTTTTCCTCTCTCTTCCATATCTTCTACATGGTGGCAATAAGGGTTTTGATTTTTTCAGGGTATTGATATATGGAGACAGGAGACCTAACTGGCTGTGGATCACTTACAGCAATATGAGCTTGTAAATCTTTAAACTTTGCCTATTATTTTTCTGCAAGAATAAACACTGAATGATTAGCAACCAACTTGTCACTTAATTCTGCTTCGGTGATCAGCAGTAAGATGGGGATTTTCTTGCTGAGAAAGCAAATACTTAAGCTTTTCTTCTCTAGTATTGCTTGACTTGATATTAACATTAACACTAGGAGGTACTAAATCATTCTGAATTCTAGTTTTCCTGCATTTTGAATGTCTTTTTCACTGATTATCTTATAATATCCTAATAAAGTCTCAACCTTCATTGTCATCCTGGCTTTAGCATTGTTGACAACAAGTGGCAAAAACAGTTCCTGAGCGTCATTAACCTTAAGGCATAGTAACTGAGTTTGACACTCCTTAATTCCAGGTACAAATTCTAACAATGTGTTAGGAGCTTCCTCTACAGGTAAGGGATAAATATCAGCTATATACTGAGGTAGAATAAGTTTCCTTCAAGTCCAACCTGAGCTTTATGAGGCACATTAGGTTGAAGTAAATTAATTTGCCTGACCCTTTTATTAGAAGGTCTAGGTTTCAGATACCTTACTGGATAAATATGTCTACCCCAAATAATAATTTTATGTGCATCATCCCATGTCACTGGTGCAGACCTAATCAGATCAGCTCCTATCAATAAGTCTGTCCAGATAACCATCAGGCACAACAATAAAAATGGGTAACCACCCTGGAACCAATGTGAACACCCAAATACACTGTACCAAGAACAGGGAGAACATTTACCACAGTAGACAGAGCAGACATAACAATGACACCACACAATAACATATTGAGTAACTCCAGTAAGTTGGGGTATATTTCTCATTTGATTACACTGTGCTATACATACTTCATTACCAGTATGAATTAAGGCACAATACATTACATTGTTAATCATTAAATTGATAGAAGGAGACATGACACTTGGGCTTAGTCACTCATTCTTAACAGGCCCTGGATACTTTGTTGAACCTCTTTTACAATTTGGTTTGTGACAATGAAAACAGACACCTCTTGGAGGGTTACGTGGACATTCAGAAAGTTTGTGATCTCTGACCTTACAGGAAGCACAATACTGATTGTTTTCTTTATTCTTACTAAACTTCTTTATTCTATGGTTGCATTTGCACTACTATTTACTACAGGCTGTGGTTGAGAATTGCAATTTTTAACAGGAAAAGCTTTATGTTGGGTAACATCTCCATTTATGGTAGCTATGATACTCTAATTCTACAAATTAAATTAATCTTTCTAAAAGTATCCTATCATCTAGAATATCCTTGAGTCTTTCTTGAGATGTACTGCCAAGTCCTCTATACAAATTCTTTTTCACAAGACTGTCAGCATTGGGAAGGGGATCCTTAGAAAATCTCATTTCAAAAGCAGACAATTTACATTTCATTCTGTAAACTCTAGTGGCTTTGTCTATACTGTAACAGTCAATCTCAATTTCCTGTTAAGCCTGCATAATATTGGCTGAACAAGCAAAGTGGTGATTCAGTATGTCATTAAACTGACTCGAAGATATGTTATTTCCCCTTTTGACCATTTTAGCAGTTAATGGTGTGGCTATTTCTTGTTCCACTCTGGTAAGTGCTACTTGGATTCTATCAGCATCTTCAGCAATAGAATTCTACTTGACTAAAATATCTAGCAAGTCTGTTATCAGTTCCAACACCTAGTAATTCTGACAACTTCAACATCAAAATATCCTTAGGTTTTAATACAAATCCCTTTGAGTGTTATAAATAGGGTTATTAATGTCACCTACTGGAACAAAGGGGTTATTGACTGTGTTACTTCCCTGAAATGGATTACTGGGCATTACTGGTTGTGTATTATTTGATATATTGTGTGTTAACCCTTAAACGCCGGAGCGGTAAAAAAAAAAATGTCTCCCGTGTGCCGGAAGTGTTTCAGAGTGAGAGCGGAAGCGGAAAAATTTTTTTTTTTCAAAAAATCACAGCGCGCTTAGTTTTTAAGATTAAGAGTTCATTTTTGGCTCCTTTTTTTGCCATTGGCTGAAGTTTAGTATGCAACCATCAGAAATGAAAAAAAATTATCATTATCATATATAAATAATGCGATATATGATAGCGCAAAAACGAAATTTCATATATAATTGAATTCAAATCGCGCTGTGCGCAAAACGGTTAAAGGTAACGAGTTACTTTTTTTTTCGTTTTGTAATGTACACTAAATTGCGATCTTTTGGTGGTATAACACATTGTAAAACAATAAAAGCAACACAGAGAAAATATATCACAAAATAATGCATGAATTCGTAACGCACGTACGTAAACAAATATTTTTTTCAAAAATTCACCATAAATCTAAATATTGTCCTAGAGACTTCCAATTTCTTTCAAAATGAAGAAAAATGATTGAATATTATTATACTGTAAGAATATTAGCTTACAAATCAGTTTTGACCTATCTGACTGGTAAAGTTTGACGAATGTAGAATTTTTTATATAATATATTTTTTTATATGCAATTATTTCGGAAATAAGAAAAGCTACAACCTTCAAATACTTTTCGTTTTATTCTACATGAAATTGCGCACATTTTCATATATAAAACTCTATGAAATGCCTAATATGAAATGGAGCAAATATTCCGAGAATGGAACATACGCATTTCGGAGATTTGTGGTGGAGAATCCGCGCGCGGAGGGAAGGAAAGATTTTTTTTTTAAATTCACCATAAATCTAAATATTGTGCTAGAGACTTCGAATTTGTTTCAAGATGAAGATAAATGACTGAATATTACTAGACTGTAAGAGTTTAGCTTACAATTGCGTTTTTCGACTATTTCGGTAGAGTCAAAGTTGACCGAAACGTGGTTTTTTTTTCTATTTATCGTGTTTTATATGCAAATATTTAAAAAATGAGAAAAAGCTACAACCTTCAATTATTTTTTGTTGTATTTTACATGAAATTGCGCACATTTTCATATATAAAACTTTATGTAATGGCTAATTCAAAATGGTGCAAATATTACCACAATCGCACATATGATTTTTTTCGGAAGAGTTACCGCTCGGACGTAAAGAAAATGTTATTTTTTTTCATAAATTCACCATAAATCAAAATATTGTGCCATATTGTGCCAGAGACTTCCAATTTGTTGCAAACTGAAGGTAAATGCTTGAATATTACTAGAATATAAGCAGTTTAGCTTACAATTGCGTTTTTTGACCATTTCGGTAGAGTCAAAGTTGACCGAAGGTTGAAAATTTGTCACTTATCATTTTTAATATTGAAAATATTTCAAAATTGATAAAAGCTACAACATGGGTTGTTGTTTAGTTGTATTGTGCATGAAATTGCGCACATTTTCATATCTAAAACTTTATGTAACGGCTAATTTAAAATGGTGCAAAACATTACCACAATCGCATGTATGATTTTTTTCGGAAGAGTTACCGCGCGGACGTAAGGAAAAGTGTTTTTTCATAAATTCACCATAAATCGAAATATTGTGCTAGAGACTTCCATTAGTTGCAAAATTAATTTAAATGATTGAATATTACTAAAATATTAGCGTTTTAGCTTACAATTGCGTTTTCGACCATTTCGATAGAGTCAAAGTGACCGAAGGTTGAAATTTTTGCACTTATCGTTATTTATATGAAAATATCTCAAAAACTGATAAAAGCTACAATCATGAATATTTTTTTGTTGTATTCTTCATAAAAATGCGCACATTTTCATATATAATACTCCATGTAACGGCTAATTTAAAATGGTACAAAAATTATGTCAAAGTGACGAAATAATTTCCGAGA
>NC_061088.1:48624798-48642298 GCF_015104395.2 Macrobrachium nipponense | reverse complement strand
CTAAACTCCATCAAATATAATGTTGAACATCCCTTCTACCTTATATATCTCAAGATAAATTCCATCTCTTCTCTGTAATAAAAATCCAATAAAAAAGTAACATTAAAACCGCTTAATCGCGATTACAAGTTTCCCTTGTAAAATAAATAATTCAACTCTTTTCCCATTACAAATGTGGTTTGTATGGTCCACACAAATTGCTGCCATAACATATATTCCTTACCATGGAATGTCATCATCAACATTCCTGAAAGCAGTGCAAAACCTCTCAGTAATAAACTCCAAAAGAAAATATCAACAATTGGTCTCATCCGAGACACCACAGCATCTTCAGCACCAAACCACCTTTTTATTCAACATGTCCTCAAATTGCACGATTAACTTGTCAAGTCACACTCGTAAACTCAAAAATCACAATTCCTCAAATTGGTCCAAAATCCTCTTTTAATCTTCGCTGTGAATCCTCAATAGATCTTCACTGATACCACAGAACCACATTAAACCTCAAAATTATCCTCAGGACATCCTCGTTGTTACCACAAGGGTACCCAAAATTGTCCACCTCTATGAAATATACCACCACAGGTTAAATCCTAAGCCATTTGACCACTGATGTACCTCAAAGTAAACATTTTGTGATACCACCACATGTATATAACACCCAAGAAATCACCTTGCCGGGATATAAACTACAGAAAACCACAACCCACAAATTATCCACAACTATATATGGCCAAATATAACCACTGGTGAATATAACCTCGTAAAATACATCACCTTATCAGGACCTCGTAAAACCGCAATGAACCAGTACCAACCCCCAAGAGCCATATTACCACAAAGAACCACAGTCACCACCCCTTTGGCTCATAAAATCACAAATCACCACCAAAATAACCACAAAAATCGTCCCCTATAAATCAACACTTCCAGGAATCACCAAATCACCAAAAATCACCACCAGGTATCACCAAATCACTAAAAATCATCACCAGGTATCACCACCAAAAGTCATCACCAGAAGAATTCCTTATATTTCTCAGCTCCACGGTATATTCCCACATCTTTCACCTCATTTTTCCATTATGAAACTAATTACCTCGGTTTTTTCCCAAATCGCCGCAGTTTGTGCATAATAAGAAAATAGTAAATGAATGAAAGAAAAAAAATGTTATGTAAGGCTGATTAATAACATTTTGTCATCCATTTGCAAAATCTAAAAAGAAAATGCAACTGAGCAGTGTCACCTTTTTATCATTTTTCCGTCTTCTTCATCTTTGGTATATGTGTCAATTTCGACCAACCTGTCTTTTTTATCTAAGACTACAAATCTGTTTCCTTTTCTTCAATAACTCTAAAAGGACCCTCAAACTTTGGACCTAACTTGTAATTTAGTTCATTTCTCACATTGATTTTTAGGAGTACATTATCTCCAATAGCAATTTCAACATTTAATGATTTCTCGCTGCTTCTTTCCACCATTTCTCGGGTCTTAGCCTCGAGATTACGGCTGAGACAAGCATGTCTTTCCTCTACTGTGGAAATTAATGCTTCAATTGTATCTTTTCCATGATGAGGTAGAGGGAACAAATCAAATGTGCCTCGTGCTTTGCAACCAAACAACGCTTCAAATGGAGACATTCTAATGGAATCACTAACCATAGTATTTATGTTATTTCTAACTATATCTGTATAGCTATCCCAGTTTCTATCGTTTCCTCCTACAGTCTTCCTGAAAGCTCATTCACATAACCCATTAGCTTCAGGCCTGTATGGAATAATTGTTACTTTCTGTATCCCCATGACTTCTGCTAAACCCTCTAAGTACTTGTTTACGAATTCTCTTCCATTGTCGGTCAACACAACCTTGGGTGAGTCATATCTGCAGATGACCCCATTGAAAAATGCTACAGCTACTTCTTCAGCCATTTTATGCTTAAGTGGAAAAATTTCTATCCTCGTTATTTCATCTATTAATACTAGCATGTACCTAATTACATATCTTAATTCACAAAAATTCCCTAAGATATCCATATGTATTCTCTGAAAACGTCTACTTGGTACCGATATGACCGTAATTTGGAGGAAGTTACCCTTGCCGGTATGCAAGCATTACACACTGTTCAGTTTTTCACGAAATTTTCCACATCTTTCCACATATTTTTCCAAATATACTCAGGATGCATCACATTATACGTTTTATTTTTACTCCCAAATGTGGACTACCAAACCTGCATAGTACTGTATCCAAAACTACTGGAGTTAGGACTTTCGGAATTATGCTCTGGGTCGTGTCTCCTTTACTTTCACTAGTCCTTGATTAAATCTAATCTTCCTGACCAACAGATTAATTCTAAACATGAAAAAGGTAGCTTATACCATTTCCTGGTTGATTCTCCTCTGAGAAATGCTTTTGCGTCTGCCAAAATTTCGTCCTGCCTTTGCTCTATAAGACTTATATCCCATTGTATAGAATCACTAATAACTACCCCAACTCGAAATCCTTCCGTATCATACAAACCTCTACTATGGGCATCTGTACCTCATTTAACTTGCCTTCTATATATTTGAACTTTGCATCGAAGTCCCTGATAGTTAAGAACCATCGAGCTCTTTTGGGTGATAGATTGGGTTTATTAAAAAGATCCAATAATGGCTTGTGGTCTGTAAGAACTTCTACTTTATTTCCCATTAGTAACATTTCAAAATGAACCAAACTTGATACTATTGCAAAGGCTTCTTTATCTACAGTTGCCATTAGTCTTTCATTGCTGCCCTTTGTCCTAAATTTCCTACTATAGATGGCTATGGGATGGAGCTTCCTACCAAATTTTTGCATAAGGCAAGCACCTATACCTTCCTGACTGGCATCAGTCACTAATGTGAAATTTCAGAACTGAGGGATTCATTTATGAGTCCTTAAGTTCCTGAAGAGCTACTTGTTGCAGTTCTCCCATGTTGGGAAACCCTTTCAGGAAACGGCGAAAATAGCCCGCCATTCCCAGGAATGATCTAATTGGTTTCTTGGACTTCGGGATAGGAAAATCTGCAATTGCTTTGACATTATCGTCATTTACTCAAACTCCCTCTGTTGATATGACATGACCTAATTATGTAATTTGCTTCTTCAAGAAGGAACACTTAGCTAACTTAATTTTCAATCCTGCTAACCTAAATCTCCTAAGTACTTCTTTAAACACTTCTAAGAGTTGCTCGATCGAGTCTGTTACAATCAATATATCATCCATATACACAAAAACAATTTTACCCAATAGCCCGTGAAAAACTGTGTTTACTAACCTCGTAAAAGTCATATGACTGCCTGACAAACAAAAAGGCATTCGCGTAAATTCAATATGTCCCTTGGGCACTGAAAAAGGCAGTATATTCCTTGCTATTTTCACCAAAAGAGTTCTGCAAAAAAAACCCTATGCTAAATCGATTGAACTATAAATATTGTCCCCCAATTTCAATAAAAAATATTTGGTAAGCACATGACTGGGTAACAGTCAGGAATTGTTTTCTTGTTCAAACATCTAAAATCAATGCAAATCTCGGACAGATCCATCCCTTTTAGGCACTGCTGACAGAGGAAGTTGTATGGAGATGCTCTATGTCTAATAATTCCTTCCTTTTCCCATCTACTGACCTCTTTCTCTACCTGTTCTCTGGTTTTGAAAGGTATGCAGTATGAAGAAATACAAATGGGTTTCGTACCTTCCTCTAGGTTTACCTTATGTTCTAACACATTAGTTGGTCCCAATTTATCTTCTCGCAATCCCACTGTGTTCCCAAATTCTGCCAAAATGTTCTGCTGCTCTTTGCTTGCTAGGGCACCCAGGCCAATTAGTGGAGTGCCCTATTATGTTACAGGATTTGCAACGGAACTGGGAATGATCAATCTCTCTCCTTGGTAAAGGGGGAGACTGTTGCTGGCCGTAATTCTGGGAGGAAGTAGATCTTTGATGGCTCTGTGCTTTGGAGTAGTTGGTTGTGGGGTTAGGGCCCTTGTTTTGTTTGAAATGAGGGGACTTGAAATCTTGCCCCAGGAAGAGGTTGTAACCTCCTGGAATGTTGCTTGCTACTGCAAGGGTACAGACTTTTGAAAGTTGAAGTCTTGTGACTCTCAGTTTGACTGTTGGAAGGATCAAGTTTATGTGATTGATACCTTCAATGGTAATTAGGTGACATCTATCAACGTTTACCCCATGGGGAATTCTGTCTTCCCATATCAGGGAGATTTGAGCGCCAGAGTCATCAAAGGCTCTGACATAGCTTGCAGGATAATGGCTTTGGAGGGGTGCCACGGTTATTGGGCCCTATATGTGGGTCTCAATGAAGATGAATTTGTAACGGCCATCGCAATGGCAGGAATATTGTGATTTGCACACCCTCCATAGTTTGCGGACATGTGACCTTTGCGGCCACAGTCACAGCAGAACCCTCTCCAGAACTTCTTCCTTGGCCCTGGATGATGGGGCCGAGATGGCATCACAGGTCGCGAATCTGTGGGGTCACCAAGGCTTGCAGCGTGCACTGGCACAGGTGAAGAGTCCTCTTTGGCAGTGATTAGATGTGGGGAGGTTAATGGTTCCTCCTTTACATCACCCTACAGAACAAGTCCAGGGTTAACTGGTTGGCTCACTTCATCTGAAATGGAGGGACAGGCGGTGAAGCATCAAGAGGCTGGCAGGATGCAGCAGGAACTTCTAGTTCTGGCACTGGATCAGGACCAGGCTCATGAATAGGAATGAGTCAGTGATGTTAGTGGCACTAGCATCTGAATCCAAAACTGAGGTTTGGTTATTGGGCATGCTGCATGGGTCCGCTGCATCGGGTAGTGGGAGCTGCATCCAGGGGAGATATGGTTTCAGGAGCTCATGGCCCAATATGACCTGATATACGTCATGGAATTTGTCCACCACTCCCAGGCAGCACAATATGATTTCTTTGGTCTCCTGATCCAATAAGGGCACTTGAACCTTCAGGAGGACTGAGGGAACAGAATAGAGGCTGTCATCTATCCATTCAAACTCCCCTAGGCAGTGCTTTTCTTGAATTGAGGGAGACCTTGGCTTCGGCATCAGCCATAATATGTACCACCAATAGGCTTCAGGAGACGGTTCATCAGGGAGGGTTATATGGTAGCCCTAGAAGAGTACACCCTGAAATTCTTGTCCCAAGGTAGGGACCGACTCAGGCACTGTCCACACACGCAACAAGTGGTGCAGAACCTCCGCAACCACCTCTTACTGGTATTCCAGCTCATGGTCTGGGGTTTGGAAGCAGGGGAAGACATTTCCCCTAGGCTGTACAGTAGAGGCTCAGACAGATCTGAAAGGAAAGGCCAGGAATAGTACTGGATGGGAGTGCCTATTCGGTAAGGTGGCACTCACCTAGAAATGGGTTCTGCAAATGTGGTAAGGTTTGTGATGAACAATACAATATCTGAAAAGACTGGCTTGAATGTCCTTAAGCGTTGAGACACTGATAAATAGGCGTTCCGGAATGGTGAATACGCAGGTAATTGGGTGATCCCAAAGGGTGGATACGCAATGAATGGTCAACCTGTATGTCCTATACAGAAGCACAGCACTTATGGAGGCATTCCTTGGTTGAGTGATCCGGAAGGAGTAATGATCTTATGCACGGAAACACTAATGAATGGGCATTCCAGAATGGCGGATACCCAGATACATAGACTACCTGTACTTCTGATACAGGTGCAGCAGCACTTATGGAGGCGTTCCTTATGCAGCACTAGTAGAGTGCTGGTGTAGCAGCTCTTTTGGAGGTGTTCTTTATGTAGCACTGGTAGAGAGCTGGTGTGTCCTATGGGACGACACTAAAATGCAGTATTGTAAAGTGTACTGAAAGAAAATGACACTCTGCAGGCAGAGTGTAACGGTGGAGTAGAGAAAGTAAAAGGGGGAGTACTTCAGCAGCCTATTCGATGGACAGTGCCACAGATTAGTGGCACTGTAAAATTGTAGGGCCTGACGTGCACTAGTGGTGGCCAGTCCTAGACTGGTAGTGGCTTCCTTGTATGGAAGTAATGGGGTTGCGTTGGCACTCTATGTGCAGTTTGGTGCTTGCAGTATAGGGAAGTCTTTTGGTAATAAAAGTGAAACAAGACCACTCTGGAAATAAAAGTGAAACAAGACTACTGGCAACAACAGGAAGCAGTAATTAAAAGGGATCAGGCCTTGGTTGAAGTAATCGGTAGCGAATAAATGTTTGAAAGACTGCAATGCACAAGGGCGCATATATAACACACTCAGTGTAAATAAAAGTCACAAGAGACTAAAATAATATCAATGATCAATGAGTAGGGTAATAAATGTAGTTCCCTTGGGTTTTTGAATAATGGGCTCTCTCTCTCTCTCTCTCTCTCTCTGAGAGCGTAAAAAATGATAAATGACGAACTCCTTTGTCTTTATTTTGAATAATGATTGTAATTTAATTTGACGCAATTTGCGTTGGATAATTTTGTTTTAGCTTAAATTTTGGTAAAAGAATTGCTGTGAATAAGTTTTTTGGTTACAAGAACGCACTGGTGATGAACGAGTTCTTACGTTACTTGTAAATGGGTTGTGCTAGGATATGATTCACTATGACGCGTTAACGTTAACATTTCTTTTAAGGTGATTTTCTTTTAAGATTTGTGTTTACTTTATGTAAGTTACCTAGCTTATGATAAGTTAGAAATGGTAAGGATTTTAAATAGGGTGTTAGCAGAATGAGAAGATTCCGTTAAGGATGAAGTGGAATGAAACTTTCGCTCAGTGAGTGGGTGAGCGATGCTAAGTGAAATGTACGATGAGTGAGCGACTGAGTGTATAAGAGAGCACGATTTACAACAACAAAATTCTAATTTGTTACTGAAAGCAAAACAACAATAAATTTTCTGGCAGAATGATAGATGCTAGTACTGAGATTGAAATTATTCACGAGAATGGCTGCGCTGAAAAGCTAAGTGAGCTAGCTGCGGTTATCAAAACATGGAATGAGAGCTAAGTCGAAATGAATTCCCCTAACACTTCACAGACAAAAGAATTGTACACTTCCTTTGCTGCAACTATTAGTAAAAAACACTCCTAAGTAGCTAATCTTGTTAATACATGCAATGAATCCCTGACAAAGCACTTCCTAGTTCTAACTAGCACTTTCTGGCATCTAACACTTGCTGGTGTGCTACAAGTTACAGCCGGCTAACACAGGAAATTCGTGGGCATTAATTTGTGCACTGCTTAATAAATTTTTTTGGCACTCTCGCCGTTATGCACTAATATCTTTAATTGAAAGAAACACTCATTATTTAAACACTCCTTAAATTATTTCCTAACGTACCTTAATGCTAACAATGGTTATAATAATGATAATAAGAATAATAGTAATGATAAACCATACCGTCTACCTAACTCATGTCCTGTTTCCTTGTTTTGGATTTATTTACGTTTTTACGCATTGTAAAGAATTATTTACTGTACGCTTTTTGAGGGATAACGCGATTTTATAACTTTTAAAGGCTCCTGGTTAGAATCCTGGCCAGGTCACGCCACTTTAACATGTCTGGTGTCTTGGCTGGGGTTTTTGTGAATGAAATAAGCTTTGCTGTAACAGGTCCAATACAACGCACACACGTAATGATAGGGAGTAAGAAAGGAGTGCTTCTGATTTACCTTGAGTTCGAGGACTGTTAAATGGAAAACTCAGCCAGTTAGATCTAAGTTAAGTTTATTCACAAAAAAACATTGAACAGCCTGAGACAAATGAATAGACCACTTGGAAAGGGCTCAGAGTACTGTTTTAAATTACTCTATTATTTACAGTAACTAAACTTCTCATTCCTCTTCCTGTCAAGGCTGAACTTCTACTTGAAGGGCATCGGAAGAGTAACTATTCTTCTTAGTGACCTCAAAAACTATGGATTAGACACTAATATCTGAAAAAAAAAATTTTATATTTACGTCACCTCAATCTCACCCCCTTCTCACCCACCCTTCTTATCAGGGCTGAACTTGTACTTGAAAGGGCATCGAGAGTTTCATTAATTATCTCAGTGACCTCAAAAACTATGGATTTGACATAATGTCTATTGTTTTCGGTTATTTTTACATGTCACCCCTTCTCACTCCCCTCCCTATTAGGGATGAACTTGGACTTGAAGGGGATCGTGAGTGCCACTATTCATCCCAGTGACCTCAAAAACTATGGATTTGAGACTAATATCTGTCATTTTCTGGTATTTTTATTTTTCACCCCATTCCCACTCCCTCCACAACCCCATCTCCAAGGGTGCCAGTGATGTCTTACCCTCCACAATATTCTTTTCCAAATGATATTTTATATCTATTGTGTCCTTCGACCAACTTTCGGCAATGGTGCATGAAAGCGGTCAGCCACGGATTAGTTTTTTTTATTCACAAGGGTGAATGGCGGTGTGTAATCAGACGTTGCTTCCATATTCTCTTTCTCTCTTTCTGTGGTCGTCTCACAGCGGAATGTAATCTGCATCTTAATTCATATCGTGTCTCCTTCGAGGGTTCTCGAAATAAAGTCCAAAGTACAAAATAGACTTATATTGACTATCTATGTACAGATTCGAGACTTATTTCAGAAGTATGAGCTCTTGAGGGTTCTTGAGGCTATAATCGCTCAAGAGGTACTGAGAACATAAGATACAATTAGAGTTTAGGAAAAGTGACATTTGTACGAACTAACGTACACACATGACTTTTGAGGTTATGAGAAACAATACAATTTCCATGTTTGTCCTAGATTCTACAAGTATCTAATAATTTGAGACAAACTATCAAACGATAATATTTTGTCTTGAAATGAAGTATTTCTGTGACCTACTAAATATATGGAAATGTCATGTATTTCCATTCTTTAATGTAATTCTATTACATATGTATACCAAGTTCGTTGAAATTGCTCAATGCATTTCAAAGTGTTTGTGGAACATACACACACACATAATACATACAAACATACATACATCTAAAGGTCATGAGCAGTATCAAAAGTTACAAAGTAGGCCGAGGCAGGGATACAAAGAAGTCACATTTTATGTTAACGACACTTTTATGTTATCGACACTTTAAGGTATACTTAAAAGATATTCCCTTTTATGTGAACAGCCTCTTATGAGGATGTATATTCTCTGGTGATTCTTGAAACCCCGTTTGGGTGTGAGGTGGACATCGCATCTCCGACCTCATATTATTATGTCCAAGACTTACCCACTGTTGTTTACTCGTGCCGTAAACTGAGCGGGTGGAAACATTATCTGGTTTAGAGGCACGAGATTCTAAGGAGAATGGGCGGTTTCTGCTAAATGATATTACGATAAACGGATCACAAAATATTAACCTATATACATAGATGCATTAAATGAATATAGATTGGCTAGTATATCAATGACAGCACCATTAGTTTCTTGCAATCTGAAATGGCATTAAAACATATCTGGTATACTAAACTTGAGAAATTCAACACCTAACATCTAATGTAGCACATTGACCCATAATTTTTCAGCAAGAGATTTTTAACTTAAAGTCCGTAAACAAACAACCTCTATCCAGGAAAAGCTTCAATAATCCGTTGGATGGGGTAACTTTTTTTTTTTTTTTTTTTTTTTTAGAAACATTTTTGTTATACGTCAATCTGCTGTTTATGCTCTATTCTTATATGCGCAGAATAAAAACAACGTAAAGAATAACTGGCATTAATCCGGCACGATTATCCAGTCATTATTATGACCTGGTTATTGGTTTTCAACAACGAGAGAGAGAGAGAGAGAGAGAGAGAGAGAGAGAGAGAGAGAGAGAGAGAGTCGGTTCTCCAAATGGATACAGAATGAAATGAGATCATCATGAGAGCTTTATTTCAGAGATGACCTTTTCCATATGACTTTTTGATTTATGTCATTTTGGTTTGCTTGCCATTTATTTATGTGGGATCCTTCTTTGTGCTAGAAGTTTCTGGACCTGGAAAACCGGAAAGTATGGAGTTTCCCCAAATGGAGTGGTGTTACTATAAGACTGAGTTATGACATTTCTAGTCACCTATTTTATGACTACTATGAGATTCAGGGCTTCTGTAACACGGTTTTTTGGCAATAACTTTTTATCTATGCATTTCATAGATATAACGCTTATTCAGAATACACATCATATCTACACATAAATTTTGACTGTATTCTGCATTACGTAGGTTGAATAAATTTGGTACTTATAATGTAAAAGCGACCTTTTTTGAAGACGGGCCAACTTACTCAGAGAAAAGGTTTCGAACGCACTCGTTACGTAACTTATGACAGCATTTCTTCCCTCTTTCTCGATGGATGATTGGCTATACGTAACGAAGGCTATACCTCTGGCAACAATGACAAAAATTTAAATACAAGCAAAGCAGTACACCTTTATGAACTCTGAACCTTCTCCACTGATATTTGTCATAATGAACAAACCAACAAAATATGTTGATAAATACGAAAACACTTCGATTATTAGTCTAACTCCCAAAAATAAATGTCCTAAGAAATTATAATCTACTTTATAGGTCACAATCAGATTAACAAGATGTAGGGAATAGTTGGTAATTTTCAAAGACATAGTAGACAAGCTTGATTTGATAACTGCTGTATCCAATGTCAAACAATTTTATTTAGCGGCTATCTACCTATTTATTAAAAAAAAAAAAAAAAATAGACGGTACCGTATTTTGGCTTTAAACCTTCACCAATAATTATCGTCAGAATGGTGACTTCATGAGGCTCCACCCACTTTTGCCTCGTTATAATTCAGGATAGCAATGAAGGCTATCATGGACATTGTTTGTTGTATTAGAAAATCTAACTTCTGGCTATAAAAACTAATTTCTCTAGTAGTTGTGAGAAGTGCTGAATGATCCTCAGGGATCCCAGCAGTTGGCCTAAACCTTTAATTCATGTATATTGCTACTATTACTAATTTTGCGGCACTATTGCTACAGTAGTATTACTACGCTAGCACAGATACCCAACCCACATCTATGTATCGTTCCACCATTCATAAAGTCTTTATATCCAACATGGTCGTGCAGACTAAAGATGAAGAAAAAAAATTTTATCGGATGATCCGTTGGTCTGCTGGAGATTTTAGCACGGGGACAATTCCAAATCCTGTTAGCCATTCTTGACTACTATGGGTTTCAGAGCCGATGGAATAAGGTGAATGGGTTTCTGTCTGGTGGATGGGCAAGGCAACATTTCGTAAAACGATGTTTACCTTGCTTACGTAAAGAATGTTTTTCGACTCTTGGCTCGCAATCATTGGCCATGGATTTTGAATTTGGACTTATTTGAAATTTGATTATTTAGTTAATCCTTTTGTTCTTAAAAAATGTATTTTTGTAGTTCACGAGTTTGATTTAGTTACCTTATGTAATTGTGTGACATCGGTTGGATAGATCGACTCATAGAGAGAGAGAGAGAGAGAGAGAGAGAGAGAGAGAGAGAGAGAGAGAATATCACCTCAGTGCCTTGCTGCTATAAGGTCTTTGCTACCAACACATATATTTGTTTTTCATTGAGACTCTGTACCGAGGTTAGAACCTCGGTAAAATATATATATATATATATATATATATATATATATATATATATATATATATATATATATATATATATATGTGTGTGTGTGTGTGTGTGTGTGTGTGTGTGTGTGTGTGTACCTTGTAAGATTTCGCTCCTTGTGAGCTTAAGTTGAATAATGAAGAGGATAGCAAGAAGACTGGAGATCATTTCTTTTTGTTATTTACACCTACGTTCCGGAAATCTTTTCCCATCTTCAGGGCTATAAATAGATTTAATTTTTTACAATATTAAAAACTATGCTAAAAAACTAATAATTATAACAAATATAGTTTTGTCATTAAGCTAAAAAAACAACAACTACAAGGTGACCTTAAGCTAAAATTAAATTATAACACTGAATAACTCAGTAAAATAACAGATAAAAAGTATATATATGATAAAATATTGAAAAAAATAATAAACCAGGAATGCGTTTAGCCAGACGTACTGTTAAGAGGTTTGGTTGTTAACTGATGGAAAACAGCATAGTCAAAAGGTGATGTCAGAGTAATAAAAAAAAGGGGGAGAGAGAGAGAGAGAGAGAGAGAGAGAGAGAGAGAGAGAGAGAGAGAGAGAATGTGAGTAACAGGCAGTAAGCAATATGTGGAGGTAGTTTGGTTGTTCAAGGAAGGAGACAATTTCTTGGTGTAAAGAAATTCTTAAAGGAGAGAAAAACAATCAGCACTTTGACAGAGTATTTTGAAATGATTGTACATAATGTCAGTTTTACATGAAATTGAATGGTTCCTTAAAGTCGAAAATTTGTTTGATTTTCAAATGCAGGCAGTGTGATAACTGATACCTCTACTACGTCATCAAGAGTTTGCAACTGTTAGGTATCTCAACTTTCGTTTAGCAATCCTAAATCAAACTAAGTTTTCCATACCTAAGCCAATGACTAGTAATGAAAAAAAAAAAAAAAAAAAAAAAAACTTACCCACCAATTGCAGCGAACAACTACGTTCTACTACATCATGCGGAATAGACCATTTCTCAGCTCATTGGCTCTAATATGAGTCACTATCCATTTATCACCAACTTTCTTATTCAAAAGTTTATACCCTGGCTAAACTGGTGATGTAATTCCTGTATGATTAAGTGTAAAGCATTTCTTCCCAATTGCTACTAAATTATCTTGAAACAACATTAATTCATGATAAAACATCTCCGTGAGAAAAAATAGTATTCATATTAGCTTTACATTACCGTATTAGTGGTGTATAAATGAAAATCTACAGACTTTCCTATAATAGTGTCAAGACATATTTTAAAAATTGGAACTTCCTCAAGGAACAGTGAACGTGCCAGTGGCAAACATAAATATGAAGAAATACACATACTACATGATTAACCTGAAAGATAAAGATAACTTGTAAAATCATACTCACAATATGCAAGATAATTTACATATTGTAAGAGTAACGTAATTGATACTAGCGCAATTAATAAGTAGACAGATTATTATAGTACCTGAAACATTATTTTATAACGAAATGTATGTTCAAGCTTAATATATTTAAATATCCCTTCGACATCTGGGTTAGTCAGGATTTCCAAGTTTTAACCTGTTGGCTAAAAATAACACTAGAATCTGAAATGGACCATCATATAGTAGAATTAATTTATAGTTTAGACCATTTATAACTTGAACTTGTGAACAGACTATTTCACCAACTTGACATGGTTAATAAGAGTTTACTGTTATACCCTGATATCTTTTCAGAACTATTTTTGGAGCAGACAACTACTTTAAAAAGTATAACAACTGTAATATCATGAACAACTATGTTATTGGACATTATATTAGATAATGATTAGCAGTATTAATTGTTTATTCTCCTGTTGGAATTTCTAAATAACAAGGGTTCATGTCACCTACGGTAACCTTAAAGATATATATCATTTTTCAGTTCACATAAAGATATTTGAAAACATTATAAATTCGTTGTAAAGGAAACTTGCACACTCCTGTGCTATGCTTAGCGTTTTTTTTTAAGGATAAAGGAAATCTTCAAGTAAAATATTTTCCTGTTGACCTAGTACCAAATAATTGTTACCTAAAAAGTTTCATAAAGACCTATTAGATTAAATATATGCGCCCTTTAAAATGGTTTCCGTGGTTCAGACCAAGTACCTATAGATAATTATTCCTTAAGATAACCTTTATTCTTACGACAGACCTCGCAAGATTTGATATAGTACTATTTGATTTCAATAGGATTCATTTATATATATCCTGTTATGTTATGTAATGTTATGGATATCCATAGATATTTAAAACTGATATAAACCTGTTTATATTATTTTTATATTTATATATTTGTTATATATATGGTAATATTTTATGTATATGCTAGCATAATTAAGAAACAGGGTTTGCATTCAAGTTTATTTGTGTGCAGCCATTTAACCATGATAACTATAACCTTTTTTCAGGAATGAATGCCTGAATTATTTTATATTGAGGTGAAACTACGTCTAACCTCCTTTGTGTGTGTGCGTGGACGTCCCGGGATAAGACATGATTAATGATCGAATTATTCTTTATTACGCACTTATTATATGCCTTAGTATTTTCATCCTTCTTTTAGAGATATTGATAAGTTTTCATATTGCAGTTGTTCCTTTGATAGAACGTCATGATTCCACCCTAGGTCATCAGTAGAGTCAACTGCTGATTTGATATGCTTTGAATCCCATTTGTAAAATTAGAACAATTTTACCATTAACATTAAGGAAATCTACATTTCATAATGGCAATAGATTTACTAAAATCTGATAGATTATTTATATGGGATGGCACGGGGTTCCTGGATAATGCATCAGCAAATATTTTAGTTTTCCAAGGGACATATCCTATTTTAACTCCAAGGATTTGTAATATCATATGCCATCTTGTCCTATTGGAAGACTAACGTTAACAGAGTGGTTTATGATTTGTTAAGGCATAAACCTCTTAGCTGTATGATATACAGTTTCATAAGGAGTTTACAGTGATTAAGTCTTTTTATCTATAATCGCACTCTCACTCAACCGGTTTCAGTGTCCTTGATTAAAATGCTATTGAGTGTAATTTATCATTTTACATTTTAACACTACACCAATGATACCATAATCAGATAGAAACTGTTTAACACTTTCCACTTAGTTGGTTTTAGGAATTTCTTATGGCTGAAACCTTAACGTGTACTAATTTGAACCATCTTTTATTAAAACTACAAAACCCAAATAATTATTTCATTCCTGTAAAAGCATTTAAATAGATTCAATTTAAAATTATACTGTCTATGGCTGTGGAAAACAAATTCTACATTCCTAAAATGTTCGTGAAGTGTGTGAAGATATAACCAAACCAACGATGTATGCATGAGGAATACCACCTATCATGTCCAAATACTAAGTTAATTATTATCTTAAAGGTTATATAGGTGGACGACGCATCCCAAAACACATCTTCACGAATTCAAAATGAACTTTGAATGTTTTAATTTCAGTATATTGCATAATGTTTTCCTCCAAAGAAATGTGATGAAAACTTCTGAAAGGTTTTCATGAAGTAAAATACGAATATTGGCATAGGGCCAATATCTTATCTTCAGATCAAGATACCTGCAGTACGTGGGACAGGAAATCTATCTGGTACTGTCACCTCATTTAATTAAGTATCTGAATGGACACAATGTAGTTCTTTAAGAACAAATATAAGTGAAAAGTTTTATGATCAAACTGAATATGATTATATCACACCTTATTTTAAACATTTTAAACACCTCTTATGTCATTTCATTTTTGAAATCTCATGGGCAGTTCATAAAATTGAACATATCTATTTTTCATTTTGACCATTTAACTTAACTAATATCCTATGATAGTTTTTTTTTCCAAACAGCAAGTGTTAATAGTGAATACATCACTGTCTTTGATAATAGGCTTTCAAAAGAATTTCAATCATGTTTGCTTTTTATATCTTGAATTATATTAAGATAACATTGTCACTCTTTGAGTGATCAACTTGTACTTCTGCTACTGATGAAATTTCATGATGGTATACTGGGTGCTAGATATATATAATATATATATATATATATATATATATATATAATATATAATATATATATATATATATATCTATATATGTGTGTGTGTGTGTGTGTGTGTGTGTATTCATTTGTAAATAGATGTGTTTATTTAAATGATTGAAAAAAATTCTGTTTAATTACACCTACCAACTTTACGAATTAATTTTGTCACAGACAAACCATGACCTTTGATTATTTCAATACCATGATTTCAGTTCCAGGTAAGAATTTCTTAACAGTTACAAGAATATATGAATGTTCATTAGATTTTATATACTGTTTAAATTTAATAATTACCTGTGAAAGGAATTGTGCTTAGTTGCATATTTTATTTCTAATTGACTCTTCTAAATAAGTTACTTTACTGCCAGATTCCTTCCTTTCAATCTGATGTGGATTGAAGTATATGAGAGGATTTAATGAATTTTCCCCTTGATAAAAACATCATGCTGTTGCTGGAAACATGGCAATGTTTTGTTTCTAGGTGTAGATGAATAACACAAATTAACAACTGGGTGAATGTTCATCCCAATGGCTGTAATTGAATCATCAGTTAACATTATTTTGCACATTTTGAAGTGAATTCCGACAGCGCTTATCACACTTAAATTGTTATTTCCTACATCTGCCAGCTTAACAACAGTCTTATTCAAATTACAAGGACTACCAGTACATAGGAATCAAGGTAAAAGTTGGATGATATACAATGACTGTCTTAATTAGTTTGATTATTCAAGTCATATATAAAATTAATAATTAGTAGATATGTTACATTAATTATTAAACTGTGGTACATCTGCCTGAACCTTCTATTAATTGGTAAATGTATCAAACTTATGATTTACAGGCATCTCAACATAATTAGTCTTACCCTCTGATATACATTTATGACATTATTGATTTGTCTCTGAGAGTTGGATATAACGATTCCCTACTGATTCATTACTATTACTGTTATTTTGGCGTTTTCTTTTTCCATTCCCATTGTGGTTGTTCTTGCCCCGACTACAATCCTGATAACTATGATCAGTGGTCTTGTGAATATTACAGTATTTAATTCTGCAGTTACGTCTAAGGTGACCGGTACGACTACAATTAAAACAATTGATGTCGTGCTTCGTGGAATTTATATTAATGAAAATTTGATCATCTGACACATATCTATGGTTTTCATATTGTTACACTTTACTAAAGCAGAAGTTTACAAACCAGAATGCGATTCCTCCATTCGATCAGAGATGAGATTAAATTTGGCATCATATGATAATCTTGTCCTTTCTTAATTGTTCTGATATTATAATGATTCTCCTTAAAGTTATGACCTCTTTCGTGTGAGGATCTTCGCCGTATACTTCCTTGAGCATAGATTCAAAATCTTCCCAAGTTTGATAATTATTGAATTACATTGTTCGTAGCCATTAATATAGTCAATAAATGACAGAGCTTCCATCAATTTGCTAGCCGGATTCAGTATATTCTTAGCTTGAAAGTGGGTTGCTACGGATGTGATCCAATCTTCGCCCCTTGAGGCAACTGATCATCGACCAAGCCTTGAAATGGCACTATGGCTGGTCTAAGATGCGCAACTAATAACGTATGTTATGTCTTAGGGCCAGGCTTTATATCAATACACTTATATGTTAACGGAACTTCATTATGTTTTGCAAAGGCTAGGAAATGATTGAAAATTTCCCAAGTTAAAATATTCAATTTCTAAAAAGAAAGTGAAAACAAAGCTAAGGACTAACAGTAAGGATCAGTTATCCGATTACAGGACATAGTGGTCTACTGGTCTAGG
>NC_061088.1:48609798-48614798 GCF_015104395.2 Macrobrachium nipponense | reverse complement strand
GACATCCTTCCGATAAAAAAGGAATTAGAGGAGAATTCTAAAACTAGATGGCCAATTATATATATATATATATATATATATATATATATATATATATATATATATATATTATATATAGCTACTTAATTGATAACGTTAATTTTCTGTGCTAAAGCAGGTTCTTTATAATTTGCGTAATGCCGTTACAAAAACCAACTGCACAGACTAAAGTACCTTCAACTACCAATTATTATCTATGTCCTTTCTATGAACAATGAGGGCAGAAGACAGCGAGGGAGTATGATATGAAAGTGGAAAATATTATAGATATTTATTTACAAAAGAAGAAAAATGTAATTGAATAATAGTGGACCGAGATAAGTTTCAGGTCACTGCAGCGTGATCTGAATGCTCCTTTATAATGCAATGTTGCTGCAGCTCTAAAACGAGGGACAGTTGCTAATACCAATACTTAACTCCTCGTGAAGTCTTGTAAATGGTGCTCCAGTTGCAGTAATAAATGTGATGGACCAGGCCGTTAAAGGCTGATCTCTCCCGAGTTCGTGATGTGTCCACAGCAGATAACCAGGTGTTTGAATCGTCCAGATGAGGAACAAGAGCAGTATTGAAAATTTAATAAAACCTTGACTGCAGCTGCTCCTCGAAGCCAAACATCCATACATCAACAGAGGAAGAACAATCAAACGGGCGTGACAGTGGTATAATATGCAGAAAACTCAAATAAAGGAAGCCACCAGAAACACCATTGCAGTGATATAAGCCAAATCCGCTACTCTCAGCAGATAAATTCCTCTCAGAGGTAATCCTCAACCTCTCTAGCATTCAGAGTATCACTGACTGCGAACTTAGGCTGTTCCCGAAAAGTCACTCCCTTTACCTCCACGCAACCATGAAAGGAAGAAATGATTGGATTAGAACTATCCTCCTTAAATACTGCAAAACAATAACAAACAAGCAGCATCCAGTTACTACAAAGCAGCAAACATATGACATTGTGGGCTAAATATATATATATATATATATTATAATATATATATATATATATATATATATATATATAATATATATATATTTAATAACGAGATGGTCAATCTCGTTATCATATTTTTAAAAGGTAGTGTTGGACCAAGAGCGGCAGGCAACCAGTAATTGGTAACACATTCTCTCTCTCTCTCTCTCTCTCTCTCTCTCTCTCTCTCTCGATATACCTCCCCTCCATTATCTAAGGTCATCAAATCAGAGTTGTGAATTACAAAAATATGCATTTATTTAAAAGCAAAATATTAACTGAATAACTCAGTTTCTTAACAGAATTAGTAAATGAAATAACTCGCATAACCCTCGGTAATCAATCAAACACTAACATTAGTTTAGGCATAACACTAGACACAGTCAACATAGTAATTAAGTCAGTACACCATTTCGCCAATGAACAATCCCCACTCTTCTCCAGAACCATTTCCCCTCTTCCAGAAATGCCTGTTAGAAGACAGGAGAACACTCTGGTAAGCGCAAGATCATAATCAGAGATCATATAAACAGAATATCTCTGAAATAAATATTCAAATACAATCCAGCCACACTTTGGCTAAAATTAATATAATAACACTCACCCATTCAGCACAGAATGCACTGTCACTCAATAAAAACTTCGGCAGAGCCATCCTGGCCCTGCCTTCTCTCTGTAACAGTCTCCCCTTCATAGTAACAATACATTTCATTATGTAGGGGTAAAAGGGCACACATACGTACGAACCCACACTCAATGTTCACGGCCATAAACTGCTTAAGTCCAGTTTCAAAGTCACCTCTACATCAAGCTCTTATAGCGACAGGACGAGGCACTGATTTGCTAAGACAGCAGTTTTGATCACACCACCTCAAGGAAAGATGCGTTAGCATTCCTAAGCTGTCACTCGATCACTCTGTCTCCGGGGAAATTAAAATGATGATTCTCTACAATCTAAGAAACGTCATAGCATATCACATCATATATTATTTAAAATATATCATAGCAAATCCCCCTCTTTATGTAACAGATTGCTCGGCCCCCTCTATAGCTAGCACCAGCCTACCCACAGTTCACATAAAACAGCTCATACATATAAAAAAAACACATTGGCCGGCTCATTTAACATTATGATATAAATAACTGCACGTCTCTGGCAGTAGAATGTAATGCCTATCACACATTATCTCCTGCAAATGGGCTATAATAACAATTAAAAATATCTCCTCATCTTGAACTTTCTCACACTCCCGTGTATGTGATTAGTCTGCAGCTGTACAGACACGTGAAACACGCTGTAGAAAGGCAAAACGTCTCCCTGCGGAAGACAACTGACAACTCCCGTAGTCCAAAAGCGCTTTAGAACTCCGTACACTCGTAGAAATTCTCGTATGTGAGCAAACATCAGCAACATCTCTGCAATCGCTGAAGGGCATCTTGCTAGCATTGGGGAACGATGTTTATGGTGTCAAAGGTCAATTAAAGAAAAATTAACCCCAGACATACTACTGTCAAATAATGACCTCAAAAAAAATCTAAGAAACACTAGCTGAACGTCTCCCAATTAACCCCATTATTATGACCACTGAACTAATTTCTAATTACAACTCATGATGGAACTCCATAGGATCGCCAAATCACAAATCACTATCATAGCCCCGTAAAGAAAAATATAAAATTCTCCAACTCAATTCTCCGAATTCACACATCAGCACTCACACCACCCAGTACTCACAGAAACTCCACAGACTTCAGTCATCACATTTCAAACACAAATTCTCACAAGACAAAAAAAGTAATGAGCCCGAGGAAAAATAACAACACGTAACAAACCCAGCCCCAGATTATCACCAAAAATGTTCTCTCAAGCTCTGATATTTCAGTAACCCACAAAATCACTAAGAACTCTTCACTCTCTAACAGCAAAACCTTTTTTACTGCTTATATAATTAACCTCCATGAAATACAATGCCAAACACCGATTTATCTAATTCACATACCCCGACAAATTATATCTCCTGTCCAAAAACAGAAACGCTATTTAAAGCTCTACCCAAATTACGACAAATCTCGTAGGAAAAGAAAAAAAAAGAAAAAAAAGATAATAACAATAATAATATATGAACTTTCCCTATCACACAACATATATAATATACATAACCCGGCGTCTCCCTCATGAATTCAATATGTATCGTTACAGAATTTGTCATCGCAACAATTTCATCTATCGGAGACGACCGGAAACAATCCCCTTACATAGTAGATCTCCGTAGAATGCCAAAATCAGCATCTCTCAGAATAGTTCAAAACTCTGAGTAATCAACACTGAAGGAAAAGAGTCAGCAACCGGACTCATCACGGCATTATCAGCAAAAATCCAACTGCGAGCACGTCAGGTGCTCAGACTGCAGTATAGAAATGTCTAGTCAGACTTGCAACTTCAGAAACCCATGATTCTCCAAGAAATTATACTGACACCCTTATTTTCCAACAAACCCCAAAAAATTATATACTGGCATTATATCAGCACATTTCACAAAATTATCTCCAGAAAATCCCCCATGATACTGCCCAATGTTATATAAATGAATTATCACCTATTTGGGATATAAACTACAGTAAACTCACCACAATTCAGCAATTATATGCTGTCAAAAATAACCCACTGGTGAATATAAAAAATGCAATATCTCCATAGGGACTACCCCATAATACCATATTCCCTCCTACTTTACCAATAACCCCATGTGGACTAAAACAATACTCCAAAAAATGTTATATCTCCAAGCAAGATAATTAATAAAAGAAACTCCATCTCCGAAAAATGCACCCAAAGCGTCTAGCTGATACATTCGAAAATATTGCCCCATATCTCCTCACAAAGGTTTATATTTGCAACAAAAATGGCTGCAAAAATGAGTTGAACTAAACATAGCACTTACCACCATAGGCCTGAACTGTGGAATATCTCCAAAAAATAAAAATATCAAATGACCAAAATATTATATCTCCAATTCTCCAGTAAAATAACTCAATGTTATAGTTAAAACTATAAACCCTCTGTTTAGCATAACTGCTGAGGAAGGGCAAAAACTTGGCAAAATAAAATTGCCAGGAAATTCTAGAAAAAATCACCAGTGTGCCATAACTCTTTACAATAAAACTCCAAATATAAGGTATCTAAGCAAAGATTTCCCCATATTCACCTCAGCATAGGCCATTAGAAACAGCCAAGTTTCCTATATCTGGCAAAGTTGCTAAAAACACAATTGTGCAAGATGCCAACAAATATCCAGAGAAAGAAAATATAGTGTCATTATGTACACATGCAAAAAGTGCAAAAATTCTCCCATAAATCTCTCTGCAGCATCAAACAGCTGAAATTATAAACACATTCCCGAACAATGACTCCAAGTCATGAACTGAGATATTAAAAATTCACACAAACTGTCCGGAGAGAGAGAAAAAAAAATTCAAATTCACCCATGATAAAAAAAAACATCAGCGATGACTAACGTCCAAAAAGGGGAAAAGGAAAAAATCAATGGCACTCTTAACTATTCCCATGACACCTGTAACATCTGTGACTCATGTAGACTTCAAGCAATTATTTGCTGAACTCATAAAAAAAAGAAAACTAAATTTATGGTTAGTTCCTCCCATATGCACAAAACACTACCACCCCTAATATTCATCACAAGCACCCATATTAGTATAAAAAAAATAACACCAGTATCAGAATTCCCCAGTATCAGTAGTATCACCAAATATTGGCAAATGTCAATACTCCCAGTATCACCAAAATTAGTACTCGCCCATTCACCAGTATTAAGTATCAGAATCACCAACTATCAGTACTCGCTAGTACCACCAAAATTGCTATCATCAAATTCACCAAAATTCACCAGAAATTGTTATCACCACCCGTAAATCATTGTCGAATTCCCCAAAATTATTACCACCATGAATTCTGACAGAATACACATAAATA
>NC_061088.1:48597298-48604798 GCF_015104395.2 Macrobrachium nipponense | reverse complement strand
CAATATTATAGATATATATATCATTATATCTATATAGAATAGTATTATATATATAATTATATATAATAATATATTAGTATATTCATATTCTATATATCTATTATAGATCCTATAGATATATAATAGATGTATATATATATATATGTAATATATATATATAATTAAGTATATAATATATATATATTATATCTATATATATAGATATAGATTATATATTTATATTATAAAATAATATAAAATTATATATTATATCTATATTATTCTATCTATAATATATTATATATATAATATATTATATATATATATATATATATTATATATATTCTGCTAATAATATATATCTAATGGATATGATAATATATATATATATAATATATATATTATATTTATATATAATATATATATATATATACTATTACATATCTATATAAATATATATATATATATATTCTATATATTATATATATATAATATATATCTATAGTATATATATATATATATATATATATATATATATATATATATATTATAATACTATTATATATATATATATATATCTATAAATAAAGAGAATATACATAAAATTATTATTAAATAGATATAGATATTATATATATATCATATGTATATATTATATATATAATTATATCTATATATTTTTTATTTTAATTTATATATATATATATATATATATATATATCTATATATATGATATATATATATATACATATAGATATATATATATATATATATATTATATATATTATATAGATATTAATATATAGAATATCCTATCTCTATATATATATCTATAATATAGTAATATATATAATTATCGTATATAGATATATATAGATAAATATTATCATATATATATGATATATAGATACCATATATATATATATATGATATATATAATAATATCTATATATATGATATCTATATAATATTCTATATCTATCTATATATATATATATAGCTATATATATATTTATATATCTATCTATAGATATATATAATATATTATATATTTTGTTATTTAAATATATATATATATAATATATCTATAGGATATATATATATGGATATAAATTATACTATATATATATATATATATCTATAGATATAGATATATATTATATATACTTATATTGATATTATATATATCTAATATATAATTATATATATATTATATATATATATATTCTATATATTCTATATCTATATCTTATATAATATAGGGATTTATTATTATATATATAGATATATATATATATAATATATATATATATATGTATATAATATAATATATATATATATATATATATTATATTATATATTAGATTCTATATTTTCTATATTTTTATATATATAATTAATATATATATATATATATATTATATATATATATATATATAATATATATATTTATAATGATATTATATATATAGTATATATCTATATATTATATATATTATATTATATAGATTATAATTATATATATATCTATATTTGTATATTTTTAATGTATATATATTATTTATATATATATATTATTATATATATATATAGATACCCCCTATATATTATATCTAAATATATATATTTATTATATTATATATATAATCTATAATATATATATATATATATCTACATATATATATATATAATATATATTATTATATATATATATATATATATATATATATAATCTAAATATATATATATATATATAATATATAATCTATCTATATATATATCTAAATAAAAGGAGCCCATAAAAACACCGAAATGTAGAGAGAAAAGTACTATATTTCAGAGACTGCTGTCTCTCTCATCAGGTATATGAATGAGAAAAGTTTACAGAAAAGGTGGTATTTATACCAAGAGATTCGTCCACAAGTAAGCCCAAATTTAGGTACCCCCCCGCTGATAAGATCTTCCTTTAATCTTCTTCAAGCGTTGGTTGAATGAACACTGCGTCGACGATGTCCGATGTCCAATTCCCTTTGAGATGTTCATTACCTGCTTCTCTTTTATTAAGGCCGATTCCATCATTTGACTCTTGTACCGGCAGTTGCTGCTATAAATTACACGTGACATATTCCAGTTTATTCTATGGTTATGTTCATTTATATGATTGAAATAGCCGAGTTCTGTTGTCCATACATAACTGACCGTTTGTGTTGTATTAATCTCTGGGGAAGTGATTTACCTGTAAATCCGATGTAAGATTGGTCACAGTTCCTGGCATGGGATCTCATATACCCCAGAGTCTTTGGGCGATGTCTTTTGTTGGACGTTAATCAGGGATTTGGCTAAGGTATTTGGGTAGGTAAATGCAAAAGGGTTGGATTTCCCAAGGGTGTGAGTTACTCTCTTAATCGTCTCCAGGTGGGGAATTTTTATTTTATTGTTGGGTGTGTCTCTGGTCTTGTCTTTAGGGGGTCGGTAGAAAATTACGTTTGCTTTTTTTTTTGAATTGCTTTCTCAATTATATGGTCAGGATACTTTAAAGATGAAAGTTGCTTGCGAATTAGTTCAAATTCTTTTTCCAGGAAATCTGGGGAACAAATTCGTAAGGCTCTTAAGAATAGGTTGCTAGCTAGACCTATCTTGATAGTATTGTCATGATAGCTAAAGTAGTGAATATATGAGAGTGAGAACGTTGGTTTTCTGTATATGGTAAATTTGTATTCTGTCGTGTCTCTGATTATTAAAACATCAAGAAAAGGAATTTTGTTGTCTGTTTTCCCATTCAACTTTAAATTTGATGCTGGGCACTAATGCGTTTAATTTTGAGAGGAATTCATTAAAATTACCCCACTTATTATCCCAAAATGTTAGTATGTCATCCACGTATCTCATCCACAGCATGTTTTTGGGTTTTATTGCATTTATTACTGTAGTTTCAAAGTATTCCATGTACAGATTGGCTAAAATAGGACTTAAAGGACTACCCATACTACACCCGAATTTTTGCTTGTAGAATGATTCCCCGAATGAAAATACGTTATGGGCTCCTTTTATTAGATGGAATTCTGTTGTTACAGAACACTTTTACCAGTCAATAATATATATATATATATATATATATATATATATATATATATAGATATATATATATATATGTATATAGATATAAATATATATATATAGATATATATATTGAGATATATATATATATATATATATATATATATCTATATATATATATATATAGATATATATAGATATATATCATAGTATATATATATATATATATATATATATATATATATATATATATATATATATACTGTAAGCAAATAAACTATTAGTATATTTGATTTAACAACAAACTGAATATCAACTTTAACATAGCATTATCGAGCAGTCTTCATTACCCTACACTGACACTCTCGCCCATTCCTTGAGAAACAGTACAAGTCTGTAGCATGAAGATAAGCAGGGGAATCGGGAAACCTAGATTGTAAACCTAAAAGTGCAAAATTATCGTACCTATGGGAATTGTCTTAGGCACATTCATAAATCCATTTAAGCTCTAATTCTTTTCGGTAAGAAAGGCATCTTGGAAACGACACCTATACTCCTTCAGCCACTTTGTTTGATATAGGATAGACCTCTCATTGCCTGTGTGAAATTCCATCTTAGATTTATGGACTGATGATCACTCTGGCCGTAAACGGAGCTAATAGAAACGAGATTAGGTCTTGGGGTACTGGTGAGACTAAACAATCCAAGTATCGACAACCATTTTGATAAAATTCTCTGCACGGGGCTAGTGCCGCCAGTGTACCTGATGTTGTGCACTGAGAGCATAAGTGCATTACCAAAGGGTGTTTGCAGCATTCCTTCGACCCTAACTTCAACCATATTCTGCCTTCCATTCTTTAGTCTTGCAGTCCATCCTTTTCAATTATTACTTGTCTTCTTTATTTTCTGGGTCACTTTATCTTGCTGTCCAACAACCTCAACATAGTCACTTCATTGCATTAACTGCTGAATAACCGAAAGTGCCCAGTGCTCGGCTTGACAGCATACAGTTCATAAGTCATCCAATCAATTTAACCCAATTTCTGTAAGCCAATTCATCGTTGTAGAAATTACCATATGTCATCAGATCTCAGAACGAGGATGGCGATGCGATACTCTGCCGGAAACTTCTGGTAACTATTTCTTCATTTTAGCACTAGAATTTGCAACGTCTCTTGACAGATGGCATCAACAACAATTTGCTTGAATTCTGGCCACGATTTATAAAATCTGTTATCTTTGATGCACGTCATGGCTATGCTTTTATAGGAGCTCATTTACACCCATTTATTTTATATACCAATTTCATTTGTGTACCAGTAAGCCATTTCTGTACAAATAGCAAGTGAAATCATTGAATAAACGCTTTCAGGTTACCAGAATTATCAGGCGAACGTACGGTTGCCCAGACATACGGCAATTTAATTTCACGAAAGCCAATTCAAACACATTTTAATGACCAAAAATCTTGATAATGGTGTGCAATAGTAAATACGAGAGAGAGAGAGAGAGAGAGAGAGAGAGAGAGAGAGAGAGAGAGAGAGAGAGAGAGAGAGAGAGAGAGAGAGAGAGAGAGAGAGAGAGAGAGAGAGAGAGATATCATGATTAGTGGGGTCGTTGCTCATACGAAACGAAATAAATGAAGTGACTGACGAGGCAAATTGCAGAAAAAAATCTGGTTTCCAGGAGATATCTAAAAGACTTTTCTATACACCTTTAGTTGTCAAATTTACTCTCATTTTCTGGTCAGTTAATTAAGGATTAGGTTTAATTAAATTTCGACTTTTTTTCTCAGTCTCTGTATTAACTTTTAGGCCCTTTTTGACTCACTGTCGCTAAACACCAAATTCCCAATGTCGGATGCAAATTTCTAAGCATTCACTTTCGGGATGAGGTTGCTAGGCCACTGTATATATCTTCCTCATTTGGTCAAGAGATCTCGTATTCTAACGGCGTCTGACTTTTCTTAATGGTAACCCATTGCAATGACGGCCTGACCCAGTACTGCTTAAAGTATCGTCGTTGTGGCTTAGATATGACTCATATGCTGTCAGCAGAAAGGGTACATGATAAAGACCTTTACATTTTATTCTTCTTAATCATAGTTAAAAAAGCTGGACATATTTAGAAAAGGAAAATAGAACAAGACTTAATATATTCGACTTGAAAATTAGTGACTCAGCATTACAAAGAACTCTGACTCGTTCACTAAAAAACCTAGGTCTATGCTGCTTCAAATTGGAGACCAAAAGTATAAATTAAATTTGACATATATGAATATAGCATCATTCATAAACGAAATGAATAGCAAAAGAGAAGCACCGGATTAAAATTCATTAAAAAATAAAATAAAGAAATGAACGCAAAGGCCAGAGAATAATTTTATGCTATTCTGGCACCATGCGATGCTTTGTTAAAAAAAATGAAAAAAAAAAAAAAATTAAGGATATGAAACTTAATCCCAACTTCAAATGAACGTCAGGCATGTGAACAAATAAACTAATGGTGACATAGAATACAATTTATTTTCACAATAAATTATTATTTTCTCGAACTGTGAAATTATTTGCGATAGGCAATTCTTGTGGCACAAATGAGGATGTTCTGTTCTGCCTGCCTCCCTGTCTGCTCACGTAATAATTCACCTAATGAGCTATGTATTTTTGTACTGCAAATGAATGTTAACTCAGTCTGGAAATGAGCGCTTACTCACTGTCTGTCTGGCCGTACAAGTGAAGTGAATCAGTATTGACTGCCTTTCCTATTGTAAAGATAACATTTCACTGTGTTCCTTTTATTTTACGTACAAATGAAAACCTTCTGTGTGTAATTTTGCATGTGCAAATAAAAAGCCTGATGAACAAATTAACAGGCATCGCCTGGCAATCTTGTTCCAAATGAAGAAATTGTGTAATTGTGTGCAAATGGACAATGTACAATACTGCGTCTCTCTCTCTCTCTCTCTCGATATTAATATTCAGTCTTCTGGTAGTACAAATGAACGGTAACTGTATGATTTTCTTATAAGAAAGGAAGTATATGACAAGGCGTTGACTAAGAGAATTTGCTCCTGCAGTCCCACAAAATATTTATATCTAAATTAGTTGCAGTTTGAAATATGAGAAATTAAAGTTTAATTCCGAATAGCTCACTTTAATTTGTACAGGATATTTTGACATTATTTAGTCCGTAAGTTTAAAAAAAAAGCCGGGTTGGGGTTATTGCATGGTGGATCGTGTGTGTGGTTGGTGTGGGGGGGGGGGGGGGGGGGGGGGGGGGGGGCAGGGTGTCGTGGGGCTCCGGTGTGCAGGGCTGGGTGTCGGGGGCTGGGCTCAGGTGGTTTGTTGGCAGCCTTTATTAGAACAATTCTATAAATGAGAGTAATTAATGTAACAATTCCAATCGCTCGGATATGAATAGATTTATGAAGAAAGATGGCGCCAAATACCGTTGACAGCTTCTGGAGAAGTTAATTACTTCGTCACCCATACCCCCTTTTCCCACCTCTCTCTCTCTCTCTCTCTCTCTCTCTCTCTCTCTCTTTCAGCTTCTTTTGTTTCTGCACATTCTATATTGCGAATGATCTAAGAAGTGGTTTAATTTTGTTCAGGTAGGTAAATGCATTTTTTTATCCATAGTTTCAGTTGCACTTTCGAAAAACCTCTCACTTAATATAATACATTCTATCAAACTTAGTCAAATGTCTCACGCTTCTCTTTCTACAGATGCTTGAAGGTTCTACATTCCTGCTGCTATTTGTGTTTGTCATACAAAGGACAATAAGAAGACAGTGACTTTTCTGACGACATTGTTGCCCTGGAAGGCTCTTCCTTTATTAGTCACCTTCCGCCAAAATAAACTGCGGAAGTCAAGTCGACAGGGACACAGGATTTTGGCTCGTCTCCTGAATGAATATGCCCGTCTTTTTATGCTCCTTTGAGAATCTCTAAAAAAGGTATATTATACTGAAATGTGTGATATGTTGTCAACTTTATGCTATGCAAATATATTTATGGAATGTGAAAATATGCAAAAAATTGAGTAATGAAAACATGTTTATTCAAGCAAGATACTTCATAGCGCTGGGAAATAACAGGAAAAGAGAGCCAATTTTCTTTAACTTAGAGTATGCTGATAAATGAATTTATGAAAGGATTCTGAATACATTAGTCAGTCTTTCGAAGATACAGTAAGCCTTTTCAATTTCTGAGCCTTAAAAGGTCTGAAAAGGGTGTGTCACGTTGAGTTAAAGATACAGGAATTTTAGGATAGAATATTTATGATTTATTTATTAGGATGAAAATATAAAAATAAACAATGTGCATGTGAAACAATACAGAAAAATAATTTCTAGTAGAAAATAACATTTATTTTATGAAGATTATTTTTTTGGGGTGAAACACGGCTCTTTTTGACAGTAGATTTTAGCACATTTTAATTTACGCTGAAAGTTAGGAATATAAT
>NC_061088.1:48587298-48589798 GCF_015104395.2 Macrobrachium nipponense | reverse complement strand
GGCAAAGAGTCCCTTCCACCCACTGGTTTGATTTCTGAGTGTCCTCCTAAAAGAGTTGCCTGCCAAGTCTAAAGAGTCTCTTCTATGAATTAAATGACTTAAAATAAGAATAACCTCCCATTCTCCAAGGTTGATATGTATCGTTTCCCAAGCTGACTCGAATAGACAGGGACATCAAGATCGCCCTGCGTTAGAGATGAAAGCATCACTAAGCTTTTGAACTCATGGTGAATTCTCTTGTAGTGGCGAAGTAGATATCCTAATAATCATCATTTTCAGATCGTGACAACTGAGTGCGATAATTTGCTAAATGTTAACACACGCACATCATAAATATGCACACACTCATCAAAATCGCAGTTTTTAAAGATCATGAAACCACTCCAAAGTAATGATATGAGCAACCTGTATTCCAAATTCTCAATGAACACTTTGCATGGGGTCAGAAGTGTGAAAATGTAATTTTATTATTACTATCATCATTAATATTTTGATGAAACTTGTTAGGGTATTAATGATTTTCTCCATATATTGCATTTTTGTTTTATTGACTGGTTTCTCAGGATTTAGCTTTTTTCAATGAGTCTCTCACTCACCATGACTGTCAGAAGTCTCCAGTTTTCATGCCATTATGAGGCAGTTACAGTAGCAAATACTTCTCTCTTTTACTTTAATCATTATTTTGGCGTGCTATATATTGCTAGGTATGATATATGACTTCATTACAGTGCTACAATGATTACATTTAGATTCCAGTGTAATGAGTCACTTTCTAACAGTGACTCTTGTCCGTTAGTGGAAATGCTGTTCAAATTTGATGTGCTATTGTTAGGGACAATTATTCTTATTGTTGTTGTTGGTGTCGATTAGTTTACCCATCCAACTAACATCTGCCAAAGCAAGTCCTTAATTTTCATTCTTTTATGTAAGTAAAACATGAACAAACACACGCACATACGAAATGACACGAAGATGCGAAATAACTTCTCTGAAAAATATAATTGTATCATGGAATAGCAAACAATGAATAAATAAAGAAATCCCAGAGATATCTTACGTAAAATGACAATACAATGCGCAACCTAAAGGCTTTTAGTTTTGAAGAAAACCGTAAATGAAATTATCAAATAAAAGGTGAAGGAACAGGATTGGAGCTTGATAGGTCAAAGGTTCACATGTTGGGTTTAAAACCTCGAGGGGAGGGAGGAAGAAGAACTATTTATGACGAAGTGTACTACGTCGACTTTTAGCACGAATGATTTATTATTAATAATAATGATAATTGAGAAACAAATCTACATTTACGTATATCAACATATATTTAAGGATAAATGTATTCAGATTCTCGAAAGCTATCAGTATAAGATTTATGCTACTATGAATATTTTCAAATTAATAATAATAATAATAATAATAATAATATAATAATAATAATAATAATAATAATAATAATAATAATAATAATAATAATAATAATAATAATAATAAGATAAATGTTTCAACGACATTCAATTTATATAGAATCTTCTCAATTCTTCTTATTGTCTTTTTCTCATCAGCATGTAGCTGGTATATCAGGTTGTTATGTCGGGATGACCACCACCAGACTCTCCAAGCGTCTCTCCTGTCATCTTCAAGAAGGGGCCATTTTCAATCACTACAGGAAAAACATAACAGAAGACCAGAAAGAGCTGAGCTTATAACGAATACAGAAATTATTGACCAAGCACCGGACCGGAGACGTCTATAGAGAAAAAGCCGACTATCAACACGGTAAAAGAAATAGAATTTCCTCTTACCATCATAAGAAGGAATACAAGAAACCAACCGACTCCATATACCGTTACGAGAGGGAGAGAGAGGAGGAAAGATTGAGAGAGAGAAAGACCTTACAGACCTTACAGACCTTACAGACCTTACATCTTGTTCGGGTTGCCCCAGGTCCCTCTGTGTGAGGCACCTCTAATGTCTACCAGAGAGTTGCTAGTACATCTTCCGGTTTATTTTGCATCTTCCAATCTTGGATGGTCTGGGATGCAGCTTAGATATTTGTCGAGCTTATTCTTAAACACATCTACGCTCACTCCTGATATATTCCTCAGATGAGCTGGCAACGCATTGAATAGACGCTGCATTATCGATGCTGGTGCGTAGTGGATTAATGTCCTATGTGTTTTCCTTATTTTTCCTGGTATAGGTTTGGGCACTATTAATCTACCTCTGCTTGCTCTTTCTGATATTTTTAGCTCCATGATGTTTCCGGCTATTCCTTCTATCTGTTTCCATGCCTGAATTATCATGTAGCGTTCTCTTCTCCTTTCTAGACTATAAAATTTTAAGGATTGTAGTCTTTCCCAGTAGTCAAGGTCCTTAACTTCTTTTACTCTAGCTGTAAAGGACCTTTGTACACTCTCTATTTGTGCAAGATCCTTTTGATAGTGTGGGTAGCATATCATATTGCAATATTCAAGTGGACTACGAACATATGTTTTATAAAGGA
>NC_061088.1:48559002-48584298 GCF_015104395.2 Macrobrachium nipponense | reverse complement strand
CATCGCCATAGGCAGAGAACCTTAATTGGGGGAATCGTTAAAAACCACCTGATGTAAGTGACAGGCGACTGGCTTGTCCTCCTCTTCACGTTGCAATGTATTTTTGAGACTCGTTGATATGCTTTGTTGAAGAGCCAGTGATGGAGCCATTATTATTATTATTATTATTATTATTTTTTTTTTTTTTTTTTTTTTTTTTTTTTTTATTTTTTTTTTTTTTTTTTTTTTTTTTTTTTTTTTTGCTCTATCACAGTCCTCCAAGTTCGACTGGGGTGGTATTTTATAGTGTGGGGTTCCGGGTTTGCATCCTGCCCATCCTTAGGAGTCCATCACTTTTCTTACTATGTGTGCCGGTTTCTAGGATCACACTCTCTGCATGAGGCCCGGAGCTACTTCAGCCTCTAGTTTTCTAGATTCCTTTTCAGGGATCTTGGGATCGTGCCTAGTGCTCCTATGATTATGGGTACGATTTCCACTGGCATATCCCATATCCTTCTTATTTCTATTTTCAGATCTTGAGTACTATCCATTTTTTTCCCTCTCTTTCTCTTCAACTCTGTGTCCCATGGTATTGCGACGTCAATGAGTGATACTTTCTTCTGACTTTGTCAATCAACGTCACGTCTGGTCTGTTTGCACGTATCACCCTATCCGTTCTGATACCATAGTCCCAGAGGATCTTTGCCAGAATCGTTTTCTATCACTCCCTCAGGTTGGTGCTCGTACCACTTATTACTGCAAGGTAGCTGATGTTTCTTGCACAGGCTCCAGTGGAGGGCTTTTGCCACTGAATCATGCCTCTTTTTGTACTGGTTCTTTGAACATATCTGGTTCTTAGGGCCTGATCTTGTGCCGCTGTTATCATTCTTCAGTTTCCTTCTTTAGCTCTCTCTGTAGCCATTGCCAATGTCAATCGCTGGCTAGTTCTTTAGTCGTCTCATGTATTGTCCGTGCATTGGTTTGTTGTGCCGTCCTCTGTCTCTGTCTTTCTCCTGTCTCTGTATATTTCTGGGTGTCTTCGTCTACTTTTATTAGTCCTTCTTCCCATGCACTCTTTAGCCACTCGTCTTCACTGGTTTTCAGATATTGCCCCAGTGCTCTGTTTTCGATGTTGACGCAGTCCTCTATACTTAGTAGTCCTCTCCCTCCTTCCTTTCGTGTTATGTATAGTCTGTTCGTATTTGCTCTTGGGTGTAGTGCTTTGTGTATTGTCATTTGTTTTCCTGGTTTTCTGATCTATGCTGCGGAGTTCTGCCTTCGTCCATTCCACTATTCCTGCGCTGTATCTGATTACTGGCACTGCCCATGTTGTTTATGGCTTTTTATCATATTCCGGCGTTGAGTTTTGACTTGAGTATCGCCTTGAGTCTCTGCATATATTCTTTCCTGATCGTGTCCTTCATCTCTTTGGTGTTTTTATATCTCCTCCTTCCATTATTCCCAGGTATTTGTATCCTGTCTCATCTATGTGTTGATGTTGCTCCCATCTGGTAGCTTATCCCTTCAGTTCTCGTTACTTTGCCTTTTTGTATGTTGACTAAGGTGCATTTTTCTATTCCAAACTCCATCCTGATGTCTCCAGATACAATCCTTACAGTCTGGATTAGGGTATCTATTTCCTTGATGCTCTTACCATACAGCTTGATGTCGTCCATGAACATCAGATGGTTGATTTTGTTGCCTCTTTTCTTGAGTTGGTACCCCGGCATCCATCTTCTGTAGTACTTTTTGTCATGGGAATCATGGCTACTACGAACGAAGTAGTGGGGACAGTGAGTCGCCCTGGAAGATCCCTCTCCGATATTAACCTCTGCTAGTCTTTTTCCAGAGCTTGTAAGTATTGTATTCCAGTTGCGCATTGTATTTTTGAGGAAGCTGATGGTATTTTCCTCTGCCCCATATATTTTCAGGCATTCTATTAGCCATGTGTGTGGTATCATGTCGAAGGCTTTCTTATAGTCTATCCATGCTATGCTTAGGTTGGTTTCCTTCTCCTACTGTTCTTCATTACCATTTTGTCTATCAGGAGCTGGTCTTTTGTGCCCCTACACTTCCTTCTGCAGCCTTTCTGTTGGTGGGGGATGGTGTTTGTCTCCTCTAGGTAGTTGTATAGCCTTTCACTGATGATACCTGTTAGTAACTTCCACATTATTGGTAGGCAGGTGATAGGCTGTAGTTACTGGCTATATTTCCCTTACTCTTGTCTTTTTGTACTAAGGATGTTCTTCCTGTGGTCATCCATTTGGGTGCTTGGTGATTTGAGATACAATGCTGGAGTTGTTCTGCTATTCGTGGGTGTAGGGCCTTGAAGTTTTTGAGCCAGTATCCATGGACTTCATCGGACCTTGGGGCTTTCCAGTTTGGCATTTTCTTTAGTTGGTGTCTGAACTGTGTCTGTCGTGATGTCTGTGAATCTTTGTTTTATTTCTCCCTGTTTCTTCTTCCTTGACTTCTGGAGCCATGTTGCTGTTTGTTGTGTGGGATACCGGATTGCTCCATATGTTTTCCCAGAGTCTCTTACTTGATTCGGCTTCAGGAATTTCTGGGTGGTTTTGTCTTCCCCTCTAGTTGGCTGTATAGTCTTTTCTGGTTGGTTCCGAATAGTTGTTCTGTTGGTATCCCTTATTCCTGTTCATGTACCGTTGGATCTTGTGTGCTTTGGCCTTAAGCCGCTGTTTTAACATCTTCTATTGTGTTGTTTAGTCCCTCTCTTGTACTTTGTATTTCTCGTTGAGTTCCTCCCTTGTTTTCTTGCTTCTTAGCCTTTTTTCTGCCATCTCTTTCAGTTTACTCAAGTCAGATCTCATCACCATGATTTGCTTTTCCAGGCGCCTTTTCAAGGAGGTTGCTGTTTTGGTTTCTGTTGGGTTGGTGTTGTGACGGTGGTGTTGTGTTCGAATCCCCATCAGTCTGCTACTAATCTTGCTCCTGCATATGTCAAGTTATTTGTTTCTGTGATACTGGTGGTGTGTATTAGGCCCATTATTTCATTGACCTCACTTGTTTTCTCCCTTAATTTCTTGGTGTTGTAGGCTTTCATGGAGGGGTCTTTGTTCTCATCTGTATCTGGCTCCAATCCATTGTCTAATCTTTACTACCCTTCCATCCTCTCTGTTACTTCGTCGGTGTTCTTCGTGTGTCGTTGTTTGATACCTCATCCTCCCTGTCGTCTTCTGTGGCATCGTCTCTCAGTTCCTCTTCGTGTAATTCGTTGTCGTGTGACATTTCCCTTTCCAGTTCTTCTCTTTCTGTTGGGGAGAGCCAGTTCTTTTTCTTTATGTTCCTTACTTGGTCTGCCAGCCTCTGCTCTGTTTGGGGGGTTGTTATTCCTCTCATTCCAGATGTTGACCAATCTTCTTCTATATCCTCTCTCCGTCGGGTTGCTTGCTCGATGTAGCATCTCCATATTTCCTTATTTTCTTCTCTTGTCCATTTCTTCCTTTTTGCCTCTGTAGCTCCAATCTAAGGCTGTTCATTACTGTCGTTGTGGTGATCAGTTGCTGGATGACGACCTCCAAGTACCTGACCGTCTTCCCTACAATTGGGTTGAATACCTGGTTGCCGGACGAAGTCCTCTGTTGCCAGAGGTTCCATTTACGTCGTTGTCGTTTATTCCATCATTTCTTTCCATCATTGCTGAGTTTTGCTATTTAACCCATAGCTGGACCCTACCCCATCAGGGATAGGTACTCATTTACAGCTGAGTAGACTGAGGAAATTATGGTAAAAGATCCTTTCCCAAGGAATCAACGCCGAGGAGAGCGGTCACCCATCCAACGACTGACCAGCCCCAATGTTGCAAAACTTGACTTAAGTCTATTGACGACCTAACCCACTCCTCCACGGCGCCACATTTTTTTTTTTTATTATTATTATTATTATTATTATTATTATTATTATTATTATTATTATTATTATTATTTTGGTCTGTCACAGTCTTCCTATTCGACTGGGTGGTTTTTATAGTGTGGGGTTCCTGGTTGCATCCTGTTTCCCTAAGAGTCCATCACTTTTCTTAGTATGTGCTCTGTTTCTTGGAGCACACTCATCTCCATAAGTCCTGGAGCTACTTCAGCATCCCAGGATCTTGGAATCGTGCCTAGGGTACGTATGATTCTGGGTTCAATTTCCACTGGCATATCCTATATCCTTCTTATTTCTATTTTCAGTTCTTGGTACCTATACATTTTTTCTCTTTCTTTCTCATCTACTCTGGTATCCTATGGTATGGTGACTCTTATGAGTGATATTTTCTTCTTGATTTTGTCGGTCAACGTAACGTCTGGTCTATTGGCACGTATCACCCTATCTGTTCTAATGTTGCTATTATTATTATTATTATTACAGTCTCCAGATATTCTTACGTCTTGCGGGATGGAAACTAAGGGAGGGGCTTAGTCTTAAAAATTTCTTCTACTGGTCAGTAATTTATCTTAGGCTCGCCATCACCAGGCATATTCTTGACTGTGCCTCGCCATCGCTCCCATTAGATTCCTGATGTCTTCCATTAGTTTTAGTTTTGGTTACGAGATCAATTGTGTTCGAAGTATCCGGGATTCAGTGTTGACGGAAGAAAAGGACTGATTTGTAATCGGATTTTTATAAATTATACTATTCATGAATTTATTTTCATTCAAAGGAATTTAAAACTAGGAAATCATTAATTACTATAATGCTGATAGCATTAAAGACAAGGACGAGGGGTATATTATGTAAAAGCAGGTACTTGGTATTGAAACTCGGTTAATGGTTATAACATTTGAAGAGGAGGAGTAAGAAATTACTCAAACTTTGTGACAATAAAAATACATTTTGTAATGGAAAATAAAGAAGCTTTCAAAGGGAAATCGTTTTTTTAGAGATAACGATAGGGATCAATTTCTTCTGCCTTCGCCGTAATGCCACTCTCAGAATACATAAAATATACTTTAGGATATATTAAAGCTTGCCTTGATGGCAATGGTATCATTAATGTTTTAATATCAGTAACCTTTTCTCAGAATACAGACATTTCCCTTTAGAAAATGAAGATGAGTTTTTGGATCAGATTATATTGCCTTTGAGAAGACTAATGTAGTAAGCCTTTAAATATCCATTCTTTTCTTTAGCATATATAAGCTAGCCTCAAAATACAAAACCTTGGACGAGAATGATAGTCATATATGACGTAAATAGAATTTGTATATTACAAAATTAAAGGAAAAGAAAAAAAATAACATTGGCCACGTGATTGATGCAATTACATCCGCCAGTTTTAATATGAAATAGATAAGGCAAGTAAAAAAAAAACAAAAAAAAGGTAGTCATTTCTTGAGTAACTGAAATAGATGTTGGATTCCATATAAAATCCTGGTAAAAGTTTGTTAGAAAAAGAATGAAGATTTTCTTTGAACAAAGTTACAAACGGACTTTTTCAATCAGATAGGGTTATGGTACCCGAAGGACCGAGGGTGGGTCGGATAGCAATTGGAGTTTGCTAAAAACCAAGAAAACATGCCTGAATATATGGACACTGAAGCTTTATTAAATTAACAAAACGGAAACGTGATCTCTTATAGAATTGATATTCCTTTATGGGCACACTGTATTGGCTAGAGTTTAAATTATAACAATAAACACATGAAAACCATGGTCTTAAAGAAACTAAAAAAAAAAAAAAAAAATCTGGATATCAAATTAAGAGATATTTAAAGTGTTTTAAAATGGTAAAAACGTACTTTCGTGTTGTAAATTACATTTGAGAATTATAAAATAAGGACATGGAAGCGGTTTTCTTTCGTACAATTTCAAAATCGGTAAAGAAATTTTGTTTGAGTTTCCGCCGAAAATGTATTCTTTAAAAAAAAAAGAAAATGGCCATGCATTTTAAGACAATGAGTCCCGGTTAAATTTCCCCAGATCAGTTTCCCTTTGTAGGAGTTTTATGCCAGTAAATAAATGAATGATATAAAAAAAAATATAGTTATAAATAATCTGTAATAAACATTTCTTTATTGGATACTCCTCCTCCCCGGGGTGGAACAGTAGAAAGAATCCTCGAACCTTACACAGCAAGTTTTCTGGGAATTACCCGAAGCTTTTGTGGGATATTTCAAAAGCTTCAAAGAGAATCTACAAGCTCCGTAGACCTTTGTATTTCTTTGGGCAATAGTAACGAAACAGAGTTCTAATTGAGCTGAAAAGCTTAGAAAATTTCTTCGGGGGAAGCCCACGCTCTTGGAGGATGCTCCGAAGTCTTCAAAGAACGATCCTCCAGGCTCTGAATCCTTTGGATAATTTTTTTTTTTTTTTTTCCTTTTTTTTTTTCATGGAAAATGAACGGGATTTGGTCCATCCTGGAGACGAAACAGCTTCGAAGAAATATCCTTCTGGGAAACCGATCCGACAGCAGGCCTGAAGACGGCTTCAACAGGGATCCTGGAGCCTTTAAAAAAATTTTAAGAGGGACGTTATAATCCAAAAAAAGGGGGGGGGGGGGGTTGCTTAGTCGTTTCTCCACGAATGCTTTCTGGGAGCTGAAACTGCTTGAGAGGACTGCGCTTCTTATGCCTCGCGAAAAACGTTAGCCCGCACCATCTCCGGTTAGTTAGTAGTAAGAATAATGATATAAGGAAAGAAATTATTAGGTCTTATAGAGATATATCCAACCCATTCATTTCCTTATTTATAAAGAAGGTTAATCTTTAATTATCAGTCCAAGCGATCTCAACGTTTACGGTTGAGGCTAAAGTATTTCTTAAAATGACGAAACTATCCTCTACAATCTTGCTTCACTGACTTGGCTTTAAGAGTACCAAATACATAGCCGTGAAGGCGTTGAGATGTAATCACGATTTCACATACGAAATAAGGTCGGCCGGCGAACCGCCGGTTACGAGTTAGGCCGATTGCTGTGCATGACGTCATCCACGCCATCCCCGTCAAAGGAACTCTTGCGTATTTGTAACCTATTTTTCTTCACTTAATTATCCAATTTCTAATTCTAAGATTAGAAATATTTTTCTTAAGTTGATTGATTCTCTCCTCTCTCTCCTCTCTCTCTCTCTTCGCTCTCCGTGTCTCTCTCTCTCTCTTCATGGAAATTGTAAATATCGTTTTTATGAAAAATTGAAATAATCTCAAGCAATGTAACATTGTAAGAAGAAACAATGGACCCAACAAAATCTATAATTGTTAAAAAACTATATAACCTCCTACATATTACCATCAAAGATTCTTCCTCGGTTTACAGAAACTCGGTGTGTTTATGCAGGGTCGTTTCATTTGCTTTGACCTTGTACAGCGACTTTAAAAATACTCATCTTTTTCCACAAAATGAATCCTTTATTAAATTCAGTTATCTCTTAAAATGAGAATAAGGCAACAAATTTCTATAAAGCAATATCTCGTTCTTTGGTTGCTATGCTCCCTGTGTAGGACGAAACTTAAACCACTAATGTATTAGACTGGACAGTCTTGATTTTCATCGCCTTTTAGCACTGTTTAAAGTTTTCAACTGAAAAGGGTGGCTACTTCTTTTCCCTAACAAACATATTTTTTTCTGTCGTGTACTTGAAATTTACTGCTTTGGGAATGTTCAATGTGGCCTAATACAAGACAAGTAAAATTCTCCAGACTATCTTGACTGAGCCTCTTGTTAGGGTATAATCGACTCCATAAGATGTCTTAATAAGCATTTCAAAACAGGCTAATAAGGAGGGCAGCAAGGCTGAATGATCCCTTTTTAAAATTGATAGAGATGTTTCTTTTCTGGCAATCCACTGACACCTCCACCCAAACTTTGAATCACTCTCATTATTGATATGATATCAATCATTATGTTCACAACACTTGTCTCATACTCCAAATTTATACCTAAAGCACATCGATTAGCTTTGTCGCCACTCAAAAATGAAAAATTCACATCAAATTGAGAGCCTTACAGCGACTTCTTGACAGCAACTGTGAATCTGTCTTATTTTGTAAGCCAGCCCAAACTCTGTTTTACATTTCGTCACCATTTCACAGAACGGGTGATCTGAAATTCTATTCCGTTTGACAACATGAACCCTGAATCTAGGTTATTCGTCGCTAATTTGAGTACATGAGGAGCATCTGCAAACTGAAATATTTGTCTGTCTGCACATGGGTTCTGGATTGACGTTTTCTTACATAAAGGGTCAATCCCAAATTTTTCCTCAAGCTAAGATTGCAGGACCCTAAATCATACACTATTGCCACCACTAGATAACCTGCATATTCCGCTTCCTTTATCAAATCAATTATTTGTTATGCGTATTTGGTTTGTCAAAATCAAAGTATATGTATTGTTTCAATTTACTGTTAGCCCCCTTAGCATTACCACTTCCACTCTCGTGTGGTTTATACTATAATCTGTCAGTGCTCTTGTCATAGCAGAACGAGTCAGCCTTTTCAAGATTCATTTTTTCAGCTCAACGACATATTTGTTTCCAGCGCTCTCGAAAATTGTCTTGTGGAAAACTGAAATACTTGATGTTTAAACCTTTTGTTTTCATTCTTGTATTAGAACATCCAAAAACTGGACGGTTGTGGGGCATTTTCGTAGGAATCGCAACCGAGTAATGGAAAGGAAACAGTATCCTTTGTAGGTAAATCTTGGACACGTGGACGCAGCTCGTGAGTATTGTTCACTGAATTAGTTTATGGATACAAACTTTGATATGGTTTAGTTGACGTTACTGACCGTGACCTTTAATTATAATCTGCGCGCAGGCAGATTTCTTCTCTCTTTAGACTTTGAACGCAATAAGATCATTTCCGAAAAGACGTAACGCACACAAAGACTATCATTTCATTTTGATTGTATTTTGCCCTCCGAGTATTGCTTTCCAAGTCAGACGATTTGTTTGTCTTATATTTCAAGTTAGGTCTATTTTATGACTTTGACACCCGCACTATAATTCATGAGAGTAACATCTCTCTCTCTCTCTCTCTCTCTCTCTCTCTCTCTCTCTCCATAGGAAGAGCAAAGGCCTTTTAGGGTGGATATAACTCTTTTCCTCTTTTGTCTATCTAGGAAACCTTTTCCGCTAATTCCCGTCTCTGATTCTCACCTCTCTTTATTGAAGAAGAAGGCCTATGGAAATAGGACATTTTTTTTTTATAAAACTCATTGGGCGCAATGCCCAACTATTCGTCTTTAAAATGAACTTTCTGTGTTGCCTTTTGCAAACAGTAGAACGCTCAGCTCACCAGGGTGAGGACCAGGATGTAAAAACCTAAGGCGAAGGCGGAGTATTCTGAGCATATTCCGATAAAACTTATTAGGCGTTTGGTGGCATAAACAATAGATTATTCACCAAGACGTCTGAGTGTATGCTGATCTTAGTCTTGGGAGAAGAGAAAGGAAAGAAAATGAAAGAAAAATGTCGGGCATGAGCGATGATTAACTTTTTCAAAATAAATCCCACTAAATAACGACGAAAAACTACAGGGCTTCAACATGGCATTCTTCAACGTAGACAGATGACACCTTTTATAAGACGTTCTCGCTGTTTGGGTTTAGGTTACTGATTTATCTATCGTAGTAAGTCAATGCATTTTCAATGAGAGCGAGAGAATGAACGAAATATTTCCAGTAGGATACATACTAACAAATTACTTAATCCAACCTTAATTTGACCTGGCAAGAACGGTTGGGAAATAAAAACCATCACGGCGCCTCCGCTCTCGTCGCCTCTTTTCTTTGATCCCTACGTGACTAGAGCGAAGCGTGGGCAACTTTTTCTTTAGAATAAACCTGTTTTATATCTTTCTGTTTTAAACTTAGTTTATTAGTATGACTTTATATGTGTGTGTGTGTGTGTGTGTCAAGCTTTGCCGCCGGCCTGCAAGAATGTGTATTCTTTGACTTACAATTTATCAAGACATAAAATTTTGCCTTAAAATTCATAACATTTGCCTTAAAATATTTTTATTTTTTAGGAAACACATATTTGCATGCAACTTGCACATGATATATTGACTATTTTCGATAAAGTAGCCTTTGCTACGGAGTATGCATTTAAGATTTGCCATAGAATAGATGCCGTCAGCTTCACGTCGCCTTATATTAATATATATTAACTTATAATGTGTTTAGGATATAGTTCCGATCCTTGGGGAATATAATTAGTCTATATATATATATATATATATATATATAGTATATATATATATATATATATATATATATTTTATATATATATATATATATATATATATAAACAGCGAGAACGTCTTATAAAAGGGTGTCATCTGTCTACGTTGAGAATGCCATGTTTGAAGCCCTTTGTTAGTTTTTCGTCGTTAAATTTTAGTGGGGGGGGAGGGGGGGGGGGGTTTATTTTGAAAAAGTAATCATCGCTCATGCCTGACATTTTTCTTAATTTCCTTTCTCTTCTCCAAAGGGACTAAGATCAGCTACACTCAGACGTCTTGGTGAATAATCTATTGTTTATGCCACCAAACGCCTAATAAGTTTTTTATCGGAATATGCTCAGAATACTCAGCCCTCGCCTTAGGTTTTTACATCCTGGTCCTCACCCTGGTGAGCTGAGCGTTCTAATGTGTTTGGATATAGTTCCGATCCGTGGAATATATATATATATATATTATAATATATATATATATATATATATATATATATATATATATATTCCACGGATCGGAACTATATCCTAAACACATTATAAGGGAATATATATTTAGTATAAGGCGACGTGAAGCTGACGGCATCTATTCTATGGCAAACTCTTAAATACATACTCCGTAGCAAATAGGCTACTTTATCGAAAATAGTCAATATATCAAGTGCAGTTGCATGCAAGATGTGTTCCTAAAAAATAAAAATATTTTAAGGCAATGTTATGAATTTTAAGGCAAAATTTTATGTCTTGATAAATTGTAAGTCAAAGATACACATTCTATATTGTAGTATGGCCGTTGTATGAGGAGGTGAGCTGATTTTTAACTAGATTAAAAGCACTGGTTGCACTGGTTCCTTCTAAAAAAAATACACCACCCTTAAATAAGAAAAAGGTTCCGTTTTACTCGTTTTAAATGTAAATGTGCATAGACACTAATAGATTTAAATTTTCAGTTTTTAGGAAACCAATACTAACTTCTTTCATTCACTTTTACTCCAATCAATCATTTGAAAGTTAAACAGTCTGAGATTTCTTCAAGGTTTTTTAGGAATTTTTAGAAGACGAAATTATAAAGGTTTATGATATTGCCTTCAAAGTATAACAACATTTTTTTTTTAGTTTTAGATGATGTTGCTTTAAGAAAGGCTAAGAAAACATTTTTATGCATATGACCATGTACAACTTTTGATCATTGTAATTTGCTAGTTTTACCTTTTGATTGCAGGTTTCTTTCCTTGCCAAAAATGTTTAGATTTTTTGTTTAATGTTAGTGTTGTTTTTTAGTAGCACTCAGTCTGTGAGGACAATTCTGATAAAGAACTCTCCCCCATTTACAAAAACAGGTTGTATATACGAAATTCCAGGTAGAGATTGTAATTAAGATATTTATTGGTCAAAGCGGTAAACTGTATACATGCAGGAAATACATCGAGTGCCGTGTTCTCTACATATGAACAATATTGATCATGCAATAAACTTGAAAAAATTAAAGGAAATTTTATTTGCAGAGCTATCATTAAAAGTATTTTTGTATTAGCAGCGGTCAATATAAATTAGATAACTGACTTGTGAAGTGTATTGTTGACAACTTAGTAACTATGTAATAAACTGCTTAGTAGTTTCATGTCCCTTCGTAATATTTTTAATTCTTGGTTATGTACCATTTGCTTCTTGCTAGGCTGTCTGGTTGTTCTATATTTTCCTTTTTTTCTTTTCGTTTTTATATTTACCTTTGTAATTCCAAGCTGATTTTCATTCTTATGTTGTATCCCGATGAGGTGTATCGAGAATACACGAAAGCGCTAGGTACTGCTGTGTTTTCAGTAATATCAGTTGGCTCTAATTATACAATATTTACGTGTTACTTGTGATCACACACACACACACACACACACACACACATATGTATATATATATATATATATATATATATATATATATATATATATATATATATAAGAAAAATGTCATTAAGCATAAATGAAACAGATATAAGAAAGCTCTAGTGAACCAGATTAATTAAACGTGTGCTCTTATGCAAGGTACTGCGTTGTGTTTTGTTCGAAAAAAAAGTTAAGATACAAGAAAGTGGGTGTAATATAGTTACTGATAATTTATTAAATATTGAATGTAAAGTTAACATCCGTATCTCTCTCTCTCTCTCTCTCTCTCTCTCTCCCTATCGTCTCTCTCCCTCTCTCTCATACGTATGTCTCAACTAAAGGGATTAAACCTCATGTTCTTTTATACCTAAAAGAAACATCGTGATTATAACTAGTTGAATGCTTGTTCACCAGCCTTTTCTTTCTTCTTTCTCCACCTCCTCCTCTTTCTTCTTCGAATACCGTTGTCAAGAATTCTTTGAAATCATTATATGTCTTTTATAAGTATGGTAGCGGTATGCAGATGACTGATATTATTATTATTATTATTGTTATTATTATTATTATTTTATTATTATTATTATTATTATTTATTATTATTATTATTATTATTATTATTATTATTATTATTTGCTTTATCAGGTCCTACAATTCGACTGGGTGGTATTTATAGTGTGGAGGGGGGGGGCCCCACACTGTAAATACCACCGTAGCATAAGTCTGTATAGATTTACCTTTAAATATATGTACATATACATAACTGGATGTGTTTCTCAACTATTATTTATTATTATTATTATTATTATTATTATTATTATTATTATTATTATTATTATTCTGCTAAAAGTCAACGTCGTTACACTTCGTCAGTTATAGTTCTTTCCTTCCTCCCTCCCCTCGAGGTTTTAAACCCAACATGTGAACCTTTGACCACTCAAGCTCCAATCCTGTTCCTTCACCATTTATTTGATAATTCCATTTATGGTTTTCTTCAAAACTGAAAGCCTTTAGGTTGCACATTGTATTGTCATTTTACGTAAGATATCTCTGGTATTTCTTTATTTTGATTTGCTGATTTATTCATTGTTTGCTATTTCATGATACAAGATGTTTTTTCAGCGACGTTCTTTCGTATCTAGGTGTCATTTTATATGTGTGTGTGTTTGCTCATGTTTACTTACGTAAATCGACCAACAACATCTCTAAGAACAATAGCAAATAAAATTTGAACAACATTTACACCAATGGACAAGAGCCACTATTCGACAGTGACTCGGTACACTGGAATCTAAATGTAATCATTGTAGCACCGTAATGAAGTCATGGGTCTTACCTAGCAATATACAGCATGCCAAAATAATGGCTAAAGTAAAAGAGAAGTGTATTTGCTACTGGAACTGACTCATTATGGCATGAAAACTAGAGACTTCTGACAGTCATTGTGTGTGAGAGACCTAGTGCGAAATACTAAATCCTGAGAAACCAGTCAATGAAATAAAAATGCAGTATATGGAGAAAATCATTAATACCATAACAAATTTCATCAAAATAATAATAATGAGAGTAATGATAAAATTACATTTTCACACTTCTGACCCCTTGCAAAGCGAACTTTGAGAACTTGGAATATAAGTTGCTCATATCATTACTTTGGAATGGTTTCAAGATCTTTAAAAGCTGCAATTTTGATGAGTGTGTGCATAATTATGATGTGCTTGTGTTAACATTTAGCAAATTATTGCACTCAGTTATCGCCATCTGAAATTAGGATTATTGTGGATATCTACTTGGCAACTATAAGAGAATTTATCATGTGTTTCAAAGCTTAGTGATTCGAGTCAGCTTGAAAACGAATGAAAAAAAGTAAAAGAATTATAGGAGGGGTTAGTCCTTGGGAAACGATGGAGAATGTGGGGGGTTATTCTTGTTTTAAGTCACTCAATTCATAGAAGAGACTCTTTAGGCTTGGCAGGCAACTTTTTTTAGGAGAAAGACATTCCGAAATCAAACCAGCGGGTAGAAGGGACTTTTTGGCCTTGGTAAGCAACCCTTCTAAGAGAAGGTTACTCGAATACAAACCTTGTTCTCCAACCTTGGACTGTGCCATTGTACCGTGAACCTTCCATGGTCTTGGGGTTGATTTTCCCTTGCCTAAGAGTACAATCAGACATTCATCCTGTTCTTTTTCACTTTCCTGATTTTTAGAAAAGTGTGTATGACAGGCAAATGAGAAAGCAAAAGTTGCTTCGTGGATTATCAGGAAAGTGCCTTAGTCTTCACCTAATCTTTTACTTCTGAGTATTTTATTTCAAAGTCCTTCTTGACTGTCCTTACCCAGTTGTTGTGGCAAACCTGGCAGATTCCTTTTGCCTCGCAAATTGTGCTGCCCCACCTTGTCGACCAGTTGCTTCAGGCGTTTTTTTCAATGATGTATGGCGAAGTTTATTTATAATCTCAACTGAATTTTTGTTAATAATGCAAATACTGTTGTTGATGATGGTAATGTTGTTATAAGCTGCTAGTTTGATACAGATTTTTATGTTGTTCATTTTAATTCCTTCGGGAGACAATGATCTGAACCACCTACTACTCATTTCAGTAACAAAAATTGCAAAGTACTTTATCAAATATTCTGGGCTTAAAGTAAAATTTTCTCGATCTGCAGAGTTGTGCCCGTTACTACAATTTGATGTTTTTATTTGACACTTGTAAGAAGTAACAAGTCAAAGGTTGACATTTTAATCCCGGGGTTTGATGGCACTGATTTTACTTATCGTCGTAACATTCCACCTGTGGAAGGTTTGTTTGTATACACTAAATCCGGACGACCTATTTATTGTCAGAAGAAATTGGAATGTCGTTGCCATGATGTCTTTGTTTTAAAATTCTCAGTGAGTTTGGAAAGGATCATTACTATGGTTCAGAAGCCAAGATTCTCAAGCTTCACTCGTTCTTTGTGGAGAATGTAATGCAAAACACAATGAGTGTCTTAATTTATATTCCGCAGCTCAACATGGCCGGTCTGCTCTTGAGTTCTGTGTGTCCTCCGATTTTGTCCATCTAATTTCGGAAGTCCAAGGTTTGTATTTGTATAAAAACACTTCTGATCGTTGCACCACTGAGATGGACATATTTGTCAATCTGTATATTCCTATTCTACCATTGAAAAGGTTCTGCCTGAAATCTGGAGCCAAGTGGGATCGCATTATTGAAGCTTGTTAGGCATTTAATATTTCAGTTGCAGTATTAGATCCTGATCCCAAGATGAAGTTTCATGAAAAACTGATAGTTATTTTAATAAGATATGTCCCTAGAGAGGTCATCAAAATTAGGACAAATAACAGCCATGGTTTAATAATTAAGACATTTCTGTTGATTCTCGCCATGCTACAAAAAGAACTTACCATACAGCTGTGAGAAATACAATAATTCCTTGAAGAGGAAACTTGAAGGAATTACTCAACCTCATATGTGGCGGACCAAATTGGCATCATCTATCTTTGGGTCAGGCTAGTCTAACATTTAATGGTAGATTGGATACTGATCCTAGGGAAAAGGCTAAACTGATTCATCGTGTTTTTTAACCTAAGCAGTTAGTTAAGGATGTCTCTCTCCCTGATACTTGTCATCCTGAATCTTCTTCTTTCCCACTGCCTTCTATCAAAGGCATCATCCTCCACCAAACCTCTTCTCTCCATATCTCCCTTCACTTTATCTCGCCGTCTAATTCTCTGTCTCCCTCTCGATCTTCTTTCCTCTAAACAGGTTCTCCAAAAGCCTTTTCACTCCCTCCTCGTCACCCATCCTTAACACTTACCCATACCATTTCAGTTGTAACTCCTATAACTTCTGTAACCTTTACTAAGCCTACTCTTCTAAGATCTTATTTCATCATTTTCCAATCTCTCAAGCAGCGATATTCCCATAATGCACCTCAACATTTTTTCATCTCTGCTCTCTCAAGTTTTCTTTCCTCGTTTCTTCTTAGAACCCATGTTTCTGATGCTCTTTTAGACTTGGCATGTCATTTGCAAGAGAACCTTGATATGTGTTTTGAGTACAGAGTAATTAAAATAGATTTTAGTGCAGTTTTTGATCTAGTAAATCACAAGGCATTTATTTATAATCTTCCTAATCTTAGAGTGGGTGGATATGTTTTAGGATTACTGTAAGATATCTTTACAGGTAGGCAGCAGCAAATTGCTGTGGGCGGGATCATTAGTGAACCAAGACATATTATGCCTGCTGTTCCACAGGTCAGTCAGTGTTCTTGGTCCACTATTATAGCATATGGTGAATACAAGCGATATCGTTGTTGGCCTGGAAAGCAAAATTGTTCATTTTGCCGATGATGCAACACTTGTTGGCGTAGGAAATTCCACTTATGAGAAATGAAACTGCCTTTAGACTCAATCAGATCATGAACCGGATCAGGGAATGGTGCAGTCAGTGGTGCGGTATGAGGCTGAAGTCCAGTAAAACGAAAACACTGTTAATTAGCAGATCTTGTACAGATTTCACACCCCAACTTTGCTGACGTTTTTACAATTCTAGGTGTAACTTTTCACTCGCATCTAATTTTTAAGAAATGTCTACTGAAAGTTTCAGCAAATGCCGAACGAAAATTATGTATTGTCCGTAAAGGTTCATATATCAGTGATAAAATCTATAGAACTTGTTTAGGTCATTTGTACTTCCCTTACTGGAAGACTGTTCTTTGGATGTGTATGTCTGCTTCTGCCAGAGATTTATCTCTTTTAGATAGAGTGGTTCGTGGTGGTAGGTTTCTGTTTCCTAATAGTAGCAGTTATGACTTGAACCATCGACGGATGGTCGCTTGTTTGTCACTTTTTCATGAGTTATATTTTAATAGGGATCTTTCACATTCTCAATTGACCCCTGATCCCCATTGTCTAACGATAGTAACCAGATTCGCTGAACAGCAGGACCAGTATGCAGTAAATGTGCCTCGCTGTCGAACTTCTCAGTTTCAGAGGTCCTTTATTCTTCACACCGTTGAACCCAAAGTCTTTGGTTGAAAACCGTTGAACAGCCTGCCAGATGATGTCGCTTTCATAGGTTGTAACATGTTTAATGCTTTAAACTCCAGAGTTACTAGTAATTAGTGGAGCTACATGATCCAATCTAGTGGAATGGGATGTTGTCCCTTTCTAAATATACTTTTTAAAATTATGCTTCAGACGAAGTCCCTCAGATAATTTACGAGTAACAGGTATGCAGGCAAGACGTAGTTCGACAGTAAAGACAGCGATGAAAGACCTTGAGAAGGTCCAAAACTTGTCCCGGTTATTTCTCAAACCCATACCGGTGGACATTACTTAAGTCAAGCTTCAAATGCCTAAACACATACCTATAAAGTTTTCCCACTAAAAAGACTTAAAAGTAAAAAAAAAAAAAAAGAAAATAATAAAAAATACAAGCGACGCATGAACGCTGTGATATTGATCGCGCATTCAATCCGACATAACTCAGGAAATTTCAGGTTGCTTCTTTTGCTAAGCAATAGAAGTAGAACGATATCTAGATGTTGAAACAATTCATATATAAATCCCTTCAATGAACAAAGGGGTCGGTTGTCCTTGGACTGTAGATTTCTAGTATACGCAATCCCTCGAGTGTTCATGCCATTCACTGGGGATCTTTTAAATCAGTGGTTCTTAACCTTAGGGGGGCGTCAGCAATTTCCAGGAGAGGTGTGAGCCCTTGGGAAAAATGAAAAAAATATTTTTTCTAATTATATTCGTTATTCTTTTAACAAGAGTGAGGAACTAATATTCTGAAGTTTATGAAAACATGCGAAAGTATCGCCTTATAACGTGACTTTCCTACTATGCATTTCAGGGCCGTGTCCAATTGGAAATAGGTATTTGAAGCCACAGCCTCTCCTAAATTTCTGGCAAAAATATTGGCAATAATTATTAGTCTAATCGTGGAATAATAAAAACAGCACTTACCAGAGTAACCTAAGAAATTGAAAGGGTAACCTAGCTAAATTTAGACGCACCAGAGAGAAACTATGTAGACATCATTACTGAAGGCCCTCCCACTCATTGATACTCTACTGCAGTGACGTAGTTAATAGACACTCCAGTTGTATAGCCACTTTATGAATGAAGACACACAAACAGCTACCCTATACACTTCTCTCTCTCTCTCTCAGTAGCCATCTTGCTTGGTGAGACGTACCCGCGTGAAGTCAGATTAATCAACAGATATCACAAGTTTAACATACGACTAGAATTTGAGAAATATCTAGAAGTGTTCGTGAACTATCGGTGATAAGATTAGTGTGAAAATAGTAGGATAAAGCGTCTTCTAAGTTAGTTTATTAAGTGTAATACTATAAATCAGAACAAGATGGCAGTAAGTTCCAACTGCGGGAAGAGGTGGCGTAATTTGGCGTGTTTAGCAGATTCGCAATACGATGAGGGTAGCAGGAAGGGAACTGGCATTTCTCATCTATGAAATCAGCAACAGTCCTAACCAAAAAGATACAAAAGCATTCATAGATATATTAGAAGGATATAATCCTTCAAACTGGAACAAATCTAATGAAAACATCTTGAAAATAATTGAAGAAGTTCCAAATAAAATCCAAGTGGTCAAGAGACTCATAAAAAAAGAAAATCTACATAAACCACATATTCCGACAAAGAAAATGAATAAGGTGAATCTTGTGAATATCCTAATTGATGCATTAGGAAAAAGAATGCAAAAGCATGCAAACTGTGTAAGGTTTGGTATAGCATAGTCAATCCACAAAACCTAATCAGAAAATGTGCTGCATGCAACATTCCGACCCATCCACAGTGTGCTGAGGTAATACAAGATTTGAGAAAAGATACAAGAATTTTTTGTTCAACATGTCTATCATGGATAGACAATGTTATTAAATCAAGATTGAATGTACAAATAGTTGAGGATGAAGAAGAAGAGGAAGAAGAAGAAGAAAAAGAAGAAGAGGAAAACGGAAAGAGAAGTAAACAAAAATGAAATGACAGAAAAAAATAAGGAAAACAAAGAACAAGATAAAAGTATGGATGCAGAGATACTCCATTGATACTACATATGAGGCCAATAAAGCAGCATACCTACGAAGAAATAAATTACGATATGACAACAGAAAAGCAAATCCCGAAGAGGCTCTACCCAGATCTATACAATGACGGGAAAGAGGAAAAAATAGACAAGAAAGACAAAATCTGCAACCTTTTGAAAAGAGGGAATTGCAGATTTGGAGAAAGAGTTACTACAAACATCCTAAGATATGTCAAAACTATGAAATATATGGTAAAGTGTGCATACTTAGATGGATATGGGGATGATTGCAGAGATCTGCATCCAAAAATATGTTAAAAACCTAAAGAAGGAAAAGGATGTAAGTTCGACAATAAAAAGCAATATATGCACCCTGTAGCCATGAATCATAATCAAATAAATAACCAACCAAGTAATAAAATCCAAAATAAGAAAGAAACAAATAAAGAGAGAAATCAAGAATATCAGGTAAAAGAGAAAAGCAAACCACCAATGAGATATGCAGAGGTGTCAGCAAAAAATTTCAAAGCATCAGCTCCGAAATTCTACTCAAGAGATAATAACTGTATTTATTATGCAAGAGGATATTGCAGAAACGGAGAAAATTGCAGATTCAAGACACAAAATGAATAATTATGATGAAGGAAGATCAATATTATGAAAAGTTGGATTTTTTAATGTCAGGAATTTCTGGAAATGAAAAAAGAAAAAAACGACATACCAGAACAGGAGAGACATGGGAAAATCCTTATTACTACCAGTATTAAATGAAGGAAAAAGAAAACACGCAAACCATCATAGTGATGAATGCGCAGGGTTTAGTTACGAGTAACTCAAAAAGAAAAATAGAGTACTTAGAAGAACTAACCCAAAATGAAAGAAAATAGATATAATGAATATAAGTGAACCTGGTATTCCCAAGAGACTGGGAATGATGATCAAATAAAAGGGTTCCAAACTTATAGATCAGATAGAAAAAATAGGAATCAAGGGGGAACCGCAATATATGGGAAAGACAAAAACAAGGAAAAATATATGAGAAATATAGTAACTCAGAATGTGAACTAATAGCGGTAGAATTTGAATCTGAAAAATTGATGAACATAGTAATATAGACCTCCTAATACTAAAGAGTTTGACTTAATAATTGAAAAAATTGGATGATATATGTAGAAATCACAAGGACTGACTATTCTCCTATCTGGTGACTTCAACTTTCCTTTCGTAGAATGGAAAGAACGAATAGGAGATTGTGGTTGTACTTATACATATAAAAAAGAGAGTAATAGTAGTGCAGAAGATAAGAGGCAATTTGAAAAGCTATTAGATATGCTACTAGAATACAACATTCAACAAATAAATCACCTGCCAACAAGAAAGGAAAAATACTTTAGACCTAGTATTTGTGAACGAGATGATTATGTTAAAGAAATAATAGTTTATAATGCGAGTATTTCAGACCATAATGCATAGAATTAACAGTTCATTCCAAAGCAAGTGAAAATAGAGATAAGCAAGAAATGAAAAAGTGGGAAGGATATGGAAAATACAACTTCTACAGTAAAAATATAAAATGGTCAGAAATTAATGAAGAATTAAACAAAGATTGGGATAACATTTTCGTAAGTGATGACATAAGGGTAAATACGGAGATATTATATAAAATATTGGAGAAAATAGTGGAAAAATTATATACCGAAGAAGAAAAGTAAACATCATTCATGCATACCAAGAGACAGAAGGATCTTGTTCCAGAAAATCAGAAAGTGGAAAAAGGTCTTGCAAAAGAAAAAAATGCATGGAAAGTTATAGAAACTAAAAAGTAAGATAGAAAATGCAGAACAAAAGATTATACAATCAAAAGAAAATGAAAAACGGGACTTGGAAAGAAAAAACCCTATTAAATATCAAGCAATAACCCAAACTATTATACTCATATGCGAAGAAGATGAATAAAAGTAGAATAGAAATAGGCCCTCTGAGGATTGAAGGGAGTCGAACGATTGAAAGAAAGGAAATTTGCAACATACTGGCAGAACGATATAAGAGAGAATTCACCCCTAGAATAGATAATGAAGATAATGATATAGAAGTAGGGATGAAAATAGTGAATATTTAGCTGACATAGATATTAATGAAGCTGATATTGTGCAGGCTATTAATGAAATTAAAAATGGAGCTGCTGTAGGGCCTGATGGAATTCCTGCTATTTTGTTAAAGAAAGTAGTTCATTCTATCGCAAAGCCACTTGGCAATATTATTAAGACAAAGTGTAGATACAGGCAAGATTTATGATGGACACAAATTAGCATATATTACCCCTACTTTCAAAAGTGGATCAAGACTAGAGGCAAGTAATTATAGGCCTGTGAGTCTAACATCACATATTATGAAAGTGTATGAAAGGGTAATGAAGAAAAAATATTATGAAACATTTAATAAAAAATAATTTGTTTAATAAAGGACAACATGGTTTTCGTACCCGGAAAAAGTACACAAACCCAACTGTTAGTCCACCGTGAGAACATATTCAAAAATATGAAAGCGGAAATGAAACAGATGTGGTTTATTTAGACTTTGCAAAAGCTTTTGATAAAGTAGCCATAATATATTAGCGAAGAAAATTAGAAAACACAATATCGTGGATAAAGTAGGAAGATGGTTAAAAGAATTTTTACACAACAGAAACAGATAGTTATTGCAAACGACGAGAAATCGGATGAAGCCAAGGTAATATCCGGTGTACCGCAAGGTACGGTGTTAGCTGCAATACTGTTTGTTATTATGATTGAAGACATAGAGAATAATGTTAAGGATTCGGTATGAGTAGTTTTCGCAGATGACACAAGAATAAGTAGAGAAATTACTTGTGATGAAGATAGGAACGCTCTACAAAGAGACCTTAACAAAGTATATGATTGGGCAGAGGTAAATAGGATGGTATTTAACTCTGATAAATTTGAATCAATAAATTATGGAGACAGAGAAAGAAAGCTATATGCATATAAGGGGACCTAATAATGAGGAACCATCACAAATAAGGAAGCAGTTAAAGACCCTTGGTGTGATGATGAATAGGAAACATGTTATGCAATGATCAAATAGCAACTCTGTTGGCAAAATGTAAAGCAAAATGGGAATGTTGTTACGGCACTTCAAAACAAGAAAAGCTGAACACATGATTATGCTTTATAAAACATATGTTCGTAGTCCACTTGAATATTGCAATATGATATGGTACCCACACTATCAAAAGGATATTGCACAAATAGAGAGTGTACAAAGGTCCTTTACAGCTAGAATAGAAGAAGTTAAGGACCTAGACTACTGGGAAAGACTACAATTCTTAAAATTATATAGTCTAGAAAGGAGAAGAGAACGCTACATGATAATTCAGGAGGCATGGAAACGATAGAAGGAATAGCAGAAAATATCATGGAACTAAAAATATCAGAAAAGAGCAAGCAGAGTAGATTAATAGTGCCCAAAACTATATCCAGGAAAAATAAGGAAAGCACACAGGACATTAATCCACTACGCACCAGCATCGATAATGCAGCGTCTATTCAATGCGTTGCCAGCTCATCTGAGGAATATTTCAGGAGTGAGCGTAGATGTGTTTAAGAATAAGCTCGACAAATATCTAAACTGCATCCCAGACCATCCAAGATTGGAAGATTGCAAAATATACCGGAAGATGTCTAGCAACTCTCTGGTAGACATTAGAGGTGCTCACACTGAGGGACTGGGGCAACCCGAACAAGATGTAAGGTCTGTAAGGTAAGGTCTGTAAGGGTCTCTCTCTCTTCTTCCCTAATCTCTCTCTCTCTCTCTCTCGCTCTCTCTCTCGCTCTCCTATCTATCTCTCTTCTCTCTAAATCTATAGTATATATATCTCTCTATATAGATATATATATATATATATATATATATATATACATATATATATATATATATAACTATATATATATATATATATATATATATATATATAATATATATATATATATATATATATATATATATATATATATACTATATATGTATATATATATATATATATCGTATATAGATATATATATAGATCTATATATATATATATATATATATATATAGATATATACTATATAATATTATATATATATATATATATTGGTATATATATATCTATATTTATATAGATATATATATATACATTATTCATATTTATATATATATATATATATAGTATATATATATATGATTTTATATATAATATATAGATATATATATATATATATATATATATATTATATATGTATATATATATATATGTTATCTATATATATATATTATTATATATATATGTGTAATATATATATATAACTAATATATATATATATATATATATATATATATATATATATATATATATAAAATTTATGTTATAGCACAAAAAAAAAAAAAAGTGCTTGGACTATGAATTATGAGTATCATATTGCACTACAATGTAGTTATGCTTAAAGGAAATATATATATGTATATATATATATATATATATATATATATATATATATATATATATATATATATATATATATATTTCCTTTAAGCATAACTACATTGTAGTGCAATATGATACTCATAATTCATAGTCTAAGCACTTGGGCTATAACATAAATTTTATAATCCATTAATCCAATTATTCTGCTGAACTGCATTAAAACTGAAATGTGAAATAAACTTATACAAACATTAAAATATAAAACTATGTAAAAGCATATGTTGTTGTTTGTTTAAGATTAAGACAGAACTTGTTCGGATCTGAGTCTTGCTCATTGAGCAGACCATAAGTAAAGAAGTTTCGTTACAAATACAGAAATCAATATTTCTACATGAGTAAAGGGAAAAAAAAAAAGAAAATAGAGAACACACAACCAAAATAATTTTTATTCATTTTCATCATCGTCATCATCCAGGTATAGGTCTTCTATATCCTCGTCATCGTTGTCTAAGTTTATAATGATAGGTCCAACAGGCTCTTGAATGTTGTCCATTGACCAATACCCATCCTCAAAGGCTCGAGATCGTTTCGCTGCAGACCCCCTAACACTTTCAGTGGCCAAAAGCTTGGCTTCCTCCAGTCTTGCCTGCAAGTCTGCCCAGGTGAATCGCTGTAAAGATGAACTCACATGACGTTTCATACACGCCCATACTTGCTCAATGGCATCGAGCTCTGGGTGGGCAGGTGGCAGACGCACCACCTCGCGGCCCCACTCTCGAATTATGTTGTCAACGATGTACTGTGGTTTTGGCCTGTTCTGTTGACATATGAGCAACAGCTCAGGTCTTGTGGCACCGTCTGGGGCAGGGATTCGGCGACTCTGAAGCCAGATAATAAGGTCTGCTTTCTTGGTGGCCGTGGTAGGACACCGACACTCGTCTAATAGCTGGCTGTGATAAGGTGCGTTGTCGAGCACCAACACTGATGGTTCAGGCAGCAATGGCAGAAGCTGCGTTGTTAACCAGCGTATGAACAGCTCGCCTGTCATTTCCCCGTGGTAATCGCCACTTGTACTCTGCAGGATAACAAAGGAAAGAGCCTTCAATAAATTCATTTGCTGTGCCAGCTGCTACCACCACGAAGCGCTCTCCCTCGCCAGGTGGTACCTGTCGGCTATGCGTGGCACTGGTAGCAGGTTGTGCGGTGTCCACCCACTCTCTCTTGTGGCTCATTCTGGTGGTGCACCACATGTCATTGACATATACTATCTCCCTTCCATCTTCTCGATGGAGCTTCAGAGCCCGGAGAGCCCCTATCCGTCGGCAAACCACATCAATGGACTCTTTTGCAAGATACATCTTTCGTTGAGACGTTTTATATCTGAATCCCATATCTTGCAGGAGCCGCCACACCGCTATCTCGGAGGTTGTTTCAGGGATTATTGTGGCTGTCTTCAAATCTGTCATCAGGGTTCTAACAGTAAATACTTGCTTTGCAGCAAATATCTCGTGAACAAACCGACGAATGTCACCCACTGTAAAATTATCAAAGACTTGTGGTATAGGAAATACTACGCCAGCAGACTCATGTGAGATCACTGATCTGTTACGGTGAACAATTATCCTCACAGAAAGCGACGTGATACCCATGAAATTTGCCACACGGTCGTAGGGCCTGTGTGGACAAAGACCAGTATTTAGCCAGTGAATAAAACTGCATTATA
>NC_061088.1:48551502-48554002 GCF_015104395.2 Macrobrachium nipponense | reverse complement strand
TGTTCTAATAACGGCTGCACCACCTGAACCCCGTCCCCATCACCCAGCCCCGCCCCGCCCCCCACACACTAACCCACCATACAATAACCCCGCTTTTTCTTAATCTTACGGACTAAATAATGTCAAAATTTCCTGTAAAAATTAAAGTAGGGTATTCGGAATTAAACTTTAATTTTTCATATTTCAAACTGCAATTAATTTAGGAGCAAATGCTCTTAGTCAACACCTTGTCGTTTGCTTTCTTTTTTAAAGAAAATCATACGGTTACCGTATATTTGTACTACCAGAAGATTGAATATTAGTATCAACAGAGAGAGAGAGAGAGAGAGAGAGAGAGAGAGAGAGAGAGAGAGAGAGAGAGAGAGAGACGCAGTATTGTCCAATATTCATTTGCACACAATAACGCAATGTCTTCATTTGCAACAAGATTGGCAATTTAACAGGCGGTGCCTTTTAATTTGTTCATCAGACTTTTTATTTGCACATGCAAAATTACACACAGAAGGTTTTCATTTGTACGTAAAATAATAAGAAAAACAGTCAAATGTTATCTTTACATTAAAAAAGGCAGTCAATACGGATTCACTTCACTTTTACGGCCAGACAGACAGTGAGTAAGCGCTCATTTGCAGACTGAGTTACATTCATTTGCAGTACAAAAATACCTAGCTCATTAGGTGAATTATTATTGCGCAGTCAGGGAGGGAGGCAGAACAGAACATCCTTATTTGTGCCGCAAATAATTTCACAGTTTGAGAAAATAATAATCTATTATGAAAATAAATTGTATTCTATGTCATCATTAGTTTATTTGTTCACATGCCTGACGTTCATGTAAAGTTCGGATTAAGTTTTTTTTTTTTTTTTTTTTTTATGCTAGAATGGCATAAAAGTATTCTCTGGCCTTGGCGTTCATTTCTTTACTTTATTTCTTTTATGAATTTTAATCTGGTGCTTCTCTTTTGCTATTCATTTCGTTTATGAATGATTCTATATTCATATACGTCGAATTTAATTTATACTTTTAGTCTCCAATTTGAAGCAGCATATATCTAGGTTTTTTAGTGAACGAGTCAGAGTTCTTTGTAATGTTGAGTGACCAATTTTCAAGTCGAATATATTAAGTCTTGTTCTATTTTCCTTTTCTAAATATGTTCAGCTTTTTGAACTATGATTAAGAAAAATAAAATGTAAAGGCCTTTATCACCGTATCAGGGCAATTAACCCCCATGGACAAATAACCCTCCCCCCACCCAACCCCCAGGGCAATATTACCCCCGAGGACAACTACCACCTAGGAAAATAGCATATGAATAATTTCCAAGCCACAACGAAGATACTTTAAGCAGTACTGGGTCAGGCCGTCATTGCAATGGGTTGCCATTCAGAAAAATCAGGCGCTGTTAGAATATGGGCCCTCGTGACCAAATGAGGGAAGATTATAAACAGTGGCCTAACAACCTCATCCCGAAAGTGAATGCTTAGAAATTTGCATCCGACATTGGGAATTTGGTGTTAGCGACGACAGTGGGTAAAAAAAGGGCCTAAAAGTTAATGCAGAGGCTGCGGAAAAAAGGCCAAATTTAATAGAACCTAATCCTTAAATGAGCATGAATTTGACAACTAAAGGTGCACAGAAAATTCTCAAAAATATCTTCTGGAAACCAGCTTTTTTTCTGCAATTTGCCTCGTCAATGATTTGCATTAATTTCCGTTTCCCATGAGCATCGACCACGCTGAATCAAGATCTCTCTCTCTCTCCTCTCTTCTCTTCTTCTTTTCTTCTTCTCTCTCCTCTCTCTTTCTCTCTTTCTCTTCTTGTAATTTAATATTGCATCACCATAATCAAGATTTATGGTCATTAAAATGTGTTTGAATTGCCCTTCATGAATTGAAATTGACGTTTGTCTAGGGAACCGTACGTTCGCCAGATAATTTTGGTAACTTGTAAGCGCTTACTCAACGAGTTTAATTTCTGTTTGTACAGAAATTGCTTACTGGTACACAAATATGAAACTGGTATATAAAATAAATAGGCGCAAATGAGCTCCTATAAAAGCAGAGCCCCGACATGCATCAAAGATAACAGATTTTATAAATAGTGGACTGAATTCAAGCAACTTGTTGTTGATGCCACCTGACAAGAGACGTTGCAAATTCTAGTGTAAAATGAAGAAATAGTTACCAGAAGTTTCCGACAGCGTCATTCTACTGCTGAGATCTGATGACATTTGGTGATTTCTACAACGATGAATTAGCTTACAGAAATTGGGTTAAATTGATTGGATGACTCATGAACTGTATGCTGTCAAGCCGAGCACTGGGCACTTTCGGTTATTCAGCGGTTAATGCAGTAAAGCGACTGAGTTGAGGTTGTTGGACAGCAGATAAATGGTCCAAGAAAATAAAGGAGAGACAAGAAATAATTGAAAAGGCTGGACAGCAAGACTGAAGAATGGAAGGAAGAATAAAGGGTGAAGAATATTGGTCGAAGGAATAC
>NC_061088.1:48541502-48544002 GCF_015104395.2 Macrobrachium nipponense | reverse complement strand
TTCCTCTTCTAAACCCTGATTAAAACTTCGAAATTCTTCAAGCACCTCAGAGTTTTTCTCAAAGCTAATTTCTTTCTGGGACACCGTCACTATAGGCACGGTGCGTTTGTTATATTTCTTGAGCAAATTACGTGCAGCCATTTTGCTCTATGTTTACCCATATCTATAAATAATTCAGATTCCCCCTCTTCTCTAAAATCGAAAAAGGACCTTCGAAACGAACTTATACGATTAAAGAGGGACCAATTCTTTCTGGACTAATACTAAAACCTTATCTCCTACACAGAGATGTCTCTCTTTTTTCGCTCTAAGATCATGCTTTCGTTTAGTTTACCTCTTGACTCTCCTCTCGGTCTCCTTCGCTAGTTGCCATCATCCCTTAAATTGTTTTTATAATGCTTTAGATTAGTGATGTAGTCCTCACTACCTTCTTTATTCATTAAGTTACATTTTAACATTTCCAAAGGACCTTTAGCAGTGTGACCAAAAACAAGTTCAAATGGACTAAACCCGGTAGTGTTGCTCAGTGCTAACATTAAAGCTAACAAACGAATGTAACTTTTCTTCCCAGTCGTGTTTTCGAAGTTCTACATAATTTCCGTAAGCAACTCTTTAACGTTTGATGAAATCTCTCCACAATGCCTTGTATTCGGGATGATAAGGTGTGGAAGTTTACGAGTTTGATGCCTAACTCTTTTCATTCTATCCTTGAAATATTTGGATACAAAATTATTACCATTGTCACTCTGTATAGTACGAGGCAGACCAAACTTAGAAAAATAATTCACATCATTTCAATTTAACTACGGTCCTCGCGTTTTTTTTTGCCACTTCTTACAGGTACTGCCTCGGGATAGCGAGTTTTAGTCTATCAATGATCGTCAACAGATACATTTTCCCTCCCTTACTTCCTAGGCAAAGGTCCAACCATATCGATAACTACATTCTCAAAAGGTTCACCTACCGAAGGAATATTCACAACGAGCTCTGGGGATTACTGATTCGGTTTCCCGGCAATTTGGCATTCATGACAGATTAACACATACCTCTTTACATCATTTTTCATTTTAGGCTAAAAGTACGCCCTACTATACACTTGAAAGTTGTATTCACTCCCAAATGTCCTTGCTCATCATGTCTAACTTCAAAACTAGTTCACGAAGCTTCCTAGGAACTATTAATTGTTCTGTGACTTCCCCTTTATTTACTACTGACTTCGGTCGAACATAACGACACAAAACTTCGTTCTTTAAACAAAAAGTTTCCTTACACACATCACCGAGATCACCATCCAGCTCATATTAAAAAATTCGGGTTAGTGTCTCATCCTATTTCTGCAACTTGACTAGTTCATCCTTATCCAAAATGTTAGAGCCTAATTCATCACCGTAACTAGTACTAGATACTGGCACATTTACTACGTTACTCTCGACAGCTACTCCTTCCCCTTGGCTACTACTGTCCACGATAGAGTTCGGTCTCTCAGCCACACTCATGCCAAGATCAACCTCGCTACCTCTATCACACTCGTTCGAATCCACAAACTCACACTCGTTCGAATCCACGAACAAATTATGATCATAGTCTATGTCTGTATCTAAACCCGACCTAGTTACTACCATTTCAGGCACTGGAATATTCCTCACAAAAGGATTCACATTCTTGGATAAAGCTAAGTCATTACCGACAATAATGTCAACGCCTTCGACGGGCAAACTGTCCACAACTGCAAGTTTTACTTTCTCCTGACACTACCTGACTTTCCTAAATTCAACTTCAACAAGGACAAAGAACACAAGTGTTAAGAAAATCCACCTAACATAAACTTTCTCTTCATATTGATTTCTGCCCTGTTCGGCACACACTCACTCCTTATCAGTGATACAGCGGCCCCTGTGTCTCGAAGCAAGACCACTTCTCTCGAATCTACTCCTCCAAAAGAGGAAACTACACCTTCTGACAGAAATTCACCAAAAACATTCCTAGTTTATCTCATCACATCATCCCTACTTGACGAAAGGTTAACTAGCGATACTGGTTTTTACTGTCCTTCCTTTCTGCTGCACAATTTCTCGCTAAATGCCCTTTCCCATCGGAAACAAGTTAATTCTGAGCCACTAGATGCCATTCTACGCTTACACACCTAAGACGTATGACCAGGTTTTCCGCATGTATAACAGGAATATTCACTTTTACTCGCATTGCTATTACTAGGACTGAAACCTTGACTGCTTTGTACTCTACCAGACGAAGGATCATTTCGTTTCTTACTAACACTCAAATTATGAGTTAGACTATATTCGTCAGCTAGCCTAGTTGCTCCTGCAAAAGATACTTCTCGCCTATACTCTATATAAAGTTTAATCTCAGGGGATACGTTATCTTTGAAGGTTTCTAACAACACTGAGTTCTTCAAACTATCAAAATCCTCAACCTTAGCAGAAGTTAACCATCAAAAAACGGCCTTTTTAACTTCTACCGTATGCTACGTTAAGTAAAT
>NC_061088.1:48529002-48531502 GCF_015104395.2 Macrobrachium nipponense | reverse complement strand
GAGATGAATAGGGGCACTCCTGATGCCCTACAAGTCCAACTTCAGCCCCAATGGGAATAGTGGGCGAGAAGTGGTGAAATGTAAAATGTCAGAAATTCCCCTTCGGTTTACATTTATGAAAATGTATTAATTCCGAGGTAGAGCAAATTAGATATTAAAGGACATTTGCAGCTTGAATAATTTATATAAATCACAGTGATGTGATAATTATTCATAATATGGCTACGTTCGTCAAACGTTCGAATTGGCTAATGTGGTAGAGGGGGTTGGATATAGATTCAAATTATGAAAAACCGAGTTCGACGGTGATTTGTAATGTCAAAATCAGTATAAACTTATAGCCTCATTGTTAGCCGAATCCGTAACGTCAATGTCATCCTGATTTTGTTCCTGTCTGCTGGACGGTGGTTCGATCCCATGAGGCGACAAAATTATTATCAACTAAAAAGTTCCCCTTCGGTTTACATATATGGAAATATATCAATTCTGAGGTAGAGCAAACTAGATATTAAAGGGCATTTGTAGTCCGAATAATTTATATGAATCACGGTGATGTGATAATTATTCATAATATGGCTATGTTCGTCAAACGTTCGAATTCGGATAACATGGTAGAGGGGGTTGTATATCAATTCTAATTACGAAAAATCGAGTTCAACGGTGATTTGTAAGGTCAGAATCGGTAATAACTTATAGCCTCACTGTTAGCCAAAACGGTAACCTCAATGTCGTCTTGATGTCGTTCCTGTCCAGTGGACAGTGGTTTGATCCCATGAGGGGATGAAACCATAATCAACTAAAAAATTCACCTTCGGTATACATATATGAAAAACAATCAATTTCAAGGTAGAGCAAATTAGAAATTAAATGACATTTGTAGCTCGAATAATTTAAATGAATCCAGGTGATGTGATAATTATTCATAATATGGCTACGTTCGTCATGTGTTCGAATTGGCTATCATAGTAGAGGGGGTTGGATATCGATTCTAATTACAAAAAACCAAGTTCGATGGTGATTTGTAAGGTCAGAATCAGTATAAACTTATAGCCTCACTGTTAGTAGAATCGGTAATGTCAATGTCGTCCTGATTTCGTTCCTGTCTGCTGGACGGTGGTTCGATCCTATGAGGGGACAAAATTATTATCAATTTAAAAATTCCCGTTCGATTTACATATATGAAAATATATCAATTCCGAGGTAGAGCAAATAAGATATTAAAGGACATTTGTAGCTCGAATAATTTATATGAATCACAGTGATGTGATAATTATTCATAATATGGCTACTACATTCGTCAAAGGTTCGAATTGGCTAACATGGTAGAGGGGGTTGGATATCGATACTAATTGTGGTTGGATATCGATTCTAATTACGAAAAACCAAGTTCGATGGTGATTTGTAAGGTCAGAATTAGTATAAACTTATAGCCTCACTGTTAGCCGAATCGGTAATGTCAATGTCGTCCTGATTTCGTTCCTGTACACTGGACGGTGGTCCGATCCTATGAGGAGACGAAATTATATCAACTAAAAAATTCCCCTTTGGTTTACATATATGAAAATATATCAATTCCGAGGTAGAGCGAATTATATATTAAAGGACTTTTGTAGCTCAAATAATTTATAAAAATCACAGTGATGTGCTAATTATAAATAATATGGCTATGTTTGTCAAATGTAAGAATTGGCTAACATCGTAGAGGGGGTTGGATATCGATTCTAATTACGAAAAACCCTGTTCGATGGTGATTTGTAAGGTCAGAATCAGTATAAACTTATGGCCTCACAGCTAGCCGCATCGGCAATGTCAATGTCATCCTGATTTTGTTCCTGTCCGCTGGATGATGTTTCGATCCTATGAGGGGACAAAATTATTATCAACTAAAAAATTCCCCTTCGATTTACATATATGAAAATATATCAATTCCGAGGTAGAGCGAATAAGATAGTAAAGGATATTTGTAGCTCGAATAATTTATATGAATCACAGTGATGTGATAATTATTCATAATGTGGCTACGTTCGTCAAACCTTCGAATTGGCTAACATAGTAGAGGGGGTTAGATATCGATTCTAATTGGGGTTGGATATCGATTCGAATTATGAAAAACCGAGTTCGATGGTGATTTGTAAGGTCAGAATCGGTATAAATTTATAGCCTCACTATTAGCCGAATTGGTAATGTCAATGTCATCCTGATTTCGTTCCTGTTCGCTGGACAGCGGTTTGATCCCTTGAGGGGGCGAAATTATTACCAACTAAATAATTCCCCTTTGGTGTACATATATGAAAATATATCAATTCCGAGGTAAAGTGATTTAGATATTAAAGGACATCTGTAGCTCGAATAATTTATATGAATCACGGTGATGTGATAATTATTCATTATATATATATATATTATATATATATATATATATCTATATATATATATATATATATATATATATATATATATATATATATATATAAGTCTATCACATTACTGTGATTCATAT
>NC_061088.1:48489002-48514002 GCF_015104395.2 Macrobrachium nipponense | reverse complement strand
TAAAACATTAAGAAAAGGAATTTTGTTGTCTGTTTCCCATTCAACTTTAAATTTGATGCTGGGTACTAATGTGTTTAATTTTGAAAGGAATTCATTAAAATTGCCCCACCTATTATCCCAAAATGTTAGAATATCATCAACATATCTCATCCAAAGCATGTTTTTGGGTTTTATTGCATTTATTACTGTAGTTTCAAAGTATTCCATGTACAGATTGGCTATAACAGGACTTAAAGGACTACCCATACTACACGAATTTTTGAAATTTTTTGCTTGTAAAATGATTCCCCGAATGCAAAATACGTTATTAAGATGCACATAATTCAACTAACTTTATTTTTTATTTTGTTAAGCTCCAATGGGAAATGATCTGAATAGGGGGATAATTTTTCCCTCAAAAACTGAAGAACGTCCTGTACTGGTACTTTTGTGAATAGGGAATCTACATCAAGGCTTAAAAGTTTTATGTTGTGAAGTGGTATATGTGCTTCTCTGAATTTGTGACAAAAATCTTCCGAATGTTCAATGTGACTGGGAGAAAAAGTGCCTAAAAAAGGGGAAAGGAGGCCAGCTAACCATTTAGAAATTTTGTAATTGAAAGCTTCGGCACATGAAACGATGGGTCTGAATGGAAGATTGTCTTTGTGAGTTTTGGGAAGGCCATAAAAGTAGGGGAGTTTAGGATCAATTACTTTAAATTTCTCTAATAGTTCAATACTCTTTTTGTCTTGGCCAATTAATCTTACTTTCCGAAAAAATTCTGTGGGGCCGTTTTGGAGGGGATTTTTTGTCAGTTTGTCATAAGTGTTTATGTCGCTAAGGAGTTGGTTAATTTATTCGAGGTAGAAGTCTTTGTCCATTATTACGATTTTGCCGTCTTTGTCTGATCTACTTATTATAACATCTAACTTTTTTAGCGAGCGGATGGCTGTCATAAATCTACAGGGAACCAGATATTTCTTATTTAGGTCAGTTAAAGCATTTAGTAACACACCTTTTAAACATATCTCTTCACGGCTGTAGTTTCTTTCAGATATAAATTTATCAAAAGCCACTATGAAGTCAAGATTGTTTTTGCAGTCTGGCATAAGGGCAAAAGATAAGCCTAGATTTAAAACTAAATGTTGATTTACAGTAAGGGGGGTGTTGGATAAGTTTAAAACAAAACTTTGTCTTGTTGCTCAGATTATTCCATGCGCTATTGCTTATCAAGTTATTTAACTTGCGTACAATGTCTGTTGGAATGAGTTCCGTTGCTATTATAGGCAGCCATGTCGGAACAGAATGAAATCAGATACCTGTATATGTGGTCCGTAGTGAGGAGGCGAAGATTAGACTGAGTGCCATATTAGATGGAATTCTGTTGTAACAGAACATTTTTACCAGTCATTTTCGGCCCATTATGGAATTCAACCGCCTTTCCACGATTCTGCGTAGTACGAAGATGTCGTTTTTTGTGTTGGCGATTCTTTCCTCCAGAAAAATCTTATGTGAGAGAGGGAAGGGGTCCGATTGCAGAGTCCATTTCCCGAATCCGTACATTTTTGGTAGTACTTGTTCTTTGAGGCATTCTTCTAAGAAGTGTTTTTTATTTTTCAGCCGGTGTAGTCTGATCAGTTTCTTTTCTTTCACAAAAAAATTGCGGAAAACTGGCTTAACTTCTGGAAGTAAGTGAAGAATCATGGAAAGGTGGTTGAATTCCATAATGGGTAGAAAATGACTGGTAAAATTGTTCTGTTACAACAGAATTCCATCTAATAAAAGGAGCCCATAAAAACACCAAAATATAGAGAGAATAGTACTATATTTCAGAGACTGCTGTCTCTCTCTTCAGGTATATGAATGAGAAAGGTTTACAGAAAAGGTGGTATTTATAACAAAAGATTCATCCACAGGTAAGTGAATTTAGGTCACCCCCGCTGATAATCTTCCTTTAATCTTCTTAAGCGTTGGTTGAATGAAAACTTCGTCGATCACTTCTGAAATCCACGCTCCTTTTGAGATGTTCATTACCTGCCTCTCTTTTATTAAGGCCGATTCCATCATTTGACTCTTGTACCGGCAGTTGCTGCTATAAAATATACGTGACAAATTCCAGTTTATTCTATGGTTATGTTCATTTATATGGTTAAAAATAGCTGAGTTCTGTTGTCCATACCTAACTGACCGTTTGTGTTGTATTAATCTCTGGGGAAGTGATTTTCCTGTAAATCCGATGTAAGATTGGTCACAGTCCTGGCATGGGATCTGGTAAACCCCAATGTCCTTGGGCATTCATCTCAAATAACACTAGGCGTACAAATTTTCTCATTTTGGACTTCTTGAATATCCCTCTTTGTCTGCAACTTCCTGCACAAGCTGTAGGAAGGCGGAATGCCTCCCTGTAGAAGACTTCTAACGGCTTCTGTAGACCCAAAAGCGCTGTAGAACTCGTACAAACTCTCGTAATTACCCTGGCAAATGACAGCAACATCTCTGCATGGCTGGTGGGCGTCTTGCTAGCGTCGGGGAACGACGATTATGGTGTGTGTAAGTATGTCAGTCAAGTCATCAGTCAATCAAAAAAGAAAATTAACCCAAGACATACTACTTCTATCAAATAATGACTTCAAAATTTCAGAAATGCTAACTGAATACCTCCCAATTAACTCCATTTAATATGACCACTAAATCATAAGTCATTCTCACAACTCGCAAAGAAAACATTAAGTTCTCTAACTCAATTCTCCAGATTCATACACTAACACACACAATCCAGAACTCACAGCAACTCCACGGACTTCTGCACTCACATTTCAAACTCGAAAGTTCTCACAAGTAAAAAAAAAAGAAAAAAGGTAATGAGCCCAAGAAAAAAAATCATGTAACAAGCCCAGACCAAAAAATCAAAAATGTTCTCTCAAGCTCTGATATTTGAACAACCCACAAAATCAGTAAAAATCTCCAATGTTTAACTGCAAAAACCCTTTACCGGTCACATAATTAATTACAATGAGACTTAATGTCAAATGCCCATTTATGTAAATCACAACCCTGATAAATTACATCTCCCGTCCAAAAAAAATGCTATTTAAAGCCCAATCCCCAATTACATCTCTCATAGGAAAAGGAAAAAAAGAAGAAAAAAAAGATAATGAGAAGTGAACTTCCCCATCACAAAGCACATTATATGCATGATATACATAATCCCGCATTTTCCCCAACAAATGCAATATGTATAGTTACGGAATTTTTGCCATCGCAACTATTCATCGACTGGACACGGCCAGAAAGCAAACTCTTACACATGCGCTTTCATGAAATGCTATGGTCAACATTTCCAGATATTGCAAAACTCTGAGCAATCACCACTAGAGGAAAAGTCAGCACACCGGACTCATCACACTACTGTCAGCAGAAAAATCCACCTGCGGACACGTGTGCTCGAACTGCAGCATAAAAAATTTCTAGTCAGACTCACAACTTTGGAAACATGATTCTAAAAAAAAATGTTGTATACTGACACTAAGTAAACACATTTCACGAAATTATCTCCAGGATATGACTAAGCTGCTCAAAGATTGTCTCGAAGATGTATCTCTCACATGTTACTGCACAATTATATAAATAATTATCACCTATTCAGGATAAAAAATACGATAAACTCGTAATTCGGCAATTATATGTCTCCAAAAATAACATACTGGTGAACATAAAAAATACACAACATCTCCATAGGACCACAATGCAGTAATGCCATTCGCCTCCAATTAGTTACAAAACCAAAAAGAAAGAACCACAGAACACTTTTCAAAAACAAAAAAACAGAATGAAAATATAACAAGAGCAGCGAGAGCAGAGTAACAATAACTTTAATGTCAATATTGGATAAAGAAACTTTAAAATTAAAAATATTAGATTCTTTATTTATATTGAATAAATATTAAATATGGCAAAGCAATGGAACTCTGATGGCTGAAGTGGAATCCTCAATCACTAGTGACTGCCTGTGGTAGAACCCACTCAACTCTTGCCTGTTTTTGAAAACTATGGATTCTGCAAACCACGAAAAAAATTCCATCAAAAACCTAACGTAACATTTATCTAAAGTCCCTTTATAAGCAATAATGAATGGTATACAATATATCAATATATCAAATGCAAATATGCCAATATAATATTACATATAACTGAATTAGGTACCTAAATAAATTTGCCAAGACCAGGAAGATGACTGAAGCCGATGATACTAGGCTACCTTCCAGCAAGCACAAGTAACCTAGCCCAGTAACAAATTAAAAAGTTAGGCTCACTAAAATCCTAAGTTATGTAATATTAAATTAAATATGAAAAAACAAACTCAGGAAAATAAAATCTTATACGGTATATCGATTTAAGCAAATCTGAACACCCACTAGGCTATCCTATGCACAAAAAGATTTGGAATTATGCTAGAAATAACACTAGTAATTTTATAATTAGCATACAATCCATAGAAAATTTATAATTAGGGCTGAAGACTTGGATAATTAATATTCATTTCAAATATTATAACCCCCTAACCAAAGTTGAACCATATGCCACAAAATCATAGGAAACTTACTGGGTTGGTAGGCCATATCCTTAAAATCCCAATGCAAATTGAAGAGCAGCAGAAGATCCCATTGTTGAGAAGTATGTATTCTGAAATCTTGATATTGCACTCTTCATGGTAGCACTCGTGGTAGGCAATTGCAGGAGAGGTGGCCTTAAATTAAAGTGCTACTCCATCTTCATAGCACTTCTTCACTAGAAGAAAACATTATCCAATATGGCCGATCTGCCTCATCACTCTTCTCTCATTACCAGTAGGTGAAAATATTTTCCCAAGGATGATGGAATCAGGAACTGAAAATATTAAAATACAGCCAGCAGAGCCATCTATGGACTGAGCATATTATCCTTGAAACTCCCAGTATTTCTTTTTGATTTTGCTTTGTATGGCAAAAGGGGGTTTTCAAGGATAAAACAAATATGAACTTAGATATATATATACGTATATATGTAAGGCCTAGGGTTTTTGATTAATAATATATTTTCCATGTGTTCTTAGTGACCTATGGAATGTGGAGAACAGTGAGAAGCAACGACCTAAGAGTAGCTGATGAATGAGTATTCTGGGGATGGCGTGAGATAAAAATGCTTAGTTCGACAAGTCAATGTACTGAGTTTATTAACTCTTCTCGAAGTGCCTTTGTGAAACTGGATGCAACTAGTGTTGCGAGGCGCTAACGAACTGTGTGTTTGTATGTGCGTGTGCGCCTCTTCCCTTTAATAGTTTCATACGCAAATCTATGGGAAGACTTGCACAAAAATTCGTGGGAGGAAGGCAGAGCCACGATGGTGGTGCCTAAGTGTTTTTTGGAATAGTGAGTGAGATATTCCGGCTGCATGGGTGAGTTGAATTACTTTAGCCAAGTCGAATTACTTTAGCCAAAGGGATGGCTTGTTTGATATCTTGTAAGATGTTCCATTTTATTAACTTTGTATTTAAACTTATGTTTGCTAACGAGTGTGTTTCTCGTGTCTTTGAAACAGACGGTTCTGGAATGGAGGGACAAAGAGTTCCCAGATGGGTGTAGACTTTTTGGTGACTAACGGTGACAGGGTTTTTTGGGTTAGTCTGTAAGACTGGATTACTTGATTGATTGATTTATTTGTTCATTGTTAATAAACGTTAATGTTATGACACAACTCTCTCATTTTCATTACCTGTTAGAATGGAGAGAAAGAGGTGGAGAGAGAGAGAGGTGTCGGTGCTAGAGAGAGAGAGAGAGAGAGAGAGAGGGATTGCCGAGAGAGAGAGAGAGAGAGAGGCTGTGTGTGTAATGCTGTGTGTTGGTTTGCCTTCCGTTTCGTGCTCACGCATACCTAATGAATAATGGGGGGGGGGGGAATCCCCCCATTACAGTGGTGGCAGGCGGTGAAAAAGGTGTTATAAAAGAGTTTTTCTTTATGCCTAGGAACGCCAATGTAGAGATATGGGTGACCAGTTAGGGGGTATGGCTTAGCGATAGTTTTTCGAACGACAAATGCCTTTGTGGGATTGTGGAAAATCGTTAAACTGTTAGTTTTCAGTTACTTAGTGAGAAAAAATGAGAAAATATCTATCTGTTAACTGTGCTAAAGGGAGGGAAGGATTTTATTGGACTCAGCATTTTTCCCAGGCAGTCAGCCTAGAAGCAGTGGGCGCACTCAGTATGACTTCTGTGTGCAATGACGAGTGTATTCCGAGATACCCGTGAGGGTGTTGTTATTAGTGCATATATCACTGCCGTGCATTTCGTGAATTTCGAGTTCTTTTTGTTCCCATTATGGAGTGGTGAGTGTTAAAAACTATTGTTTATCAAAGGGAGAGGGTTTTTGTTTTAAATATTTCAGTGAAATGGGATTGGTTCAAGAGGTCAAAACATTTTTTCTTTGCCCATAGTAGCAGAAGTGACGTGTTTTCTTTATTCACGCCTGTTTATGATAGACGTATTCGTCTTTGTTTTAAACACATAAGAGTGTATAGAGATGTGTTTTTTGCATGTGAACTGTGCTTGGATAAGCATAGCTGGCTTGGAGACAAGAGCGGCCACAATTTTACGGGCTCAGCACTTTCTGCTTACCACGCAGAGAGGCGCGTTGCATTGTGGGTACTGCATACCTCGAGGGAGAGCATTGCGAGATGGGCACTAGTGTATACCTTGGGAGGGGGTCCTCAGACACTGTTTAAGGGGAGATGGGGGACTACTGGCATGCCTCGGGCTGTTCTGCCGCTTGACTGAGGGGTTGTTCTAATGGGGGGGAGAAACCTTTTTTTTTCTCAGTGTGGGTGAACTCCCCCTCTCTTTTTTTCTTTGTCGGGCTGTTGAACAGACAAAGTCTGGCCTTGACAATGAAATGCTAGGACATCAGCTGATTGATAAGTTGATGAAGTGAAATGCCCGTAGAGTCTTTTTTTTTTAGAAAAGAGATATTTTTTTCTTTCTTGGAGGAAGAGAAAAGGAAATAAAAAGAGATTTTTCTTTTCCATGAATGCGGGGAAAAGTAGTTAACTCTTTCATATCCGCTTAGTTTTGAGCACTGTGTCCCTAGATATCCGAGGTGTCTGGGACCGCTCGACAGTGCGAAAAAATTATTATTTTGAAAATTCAGCAAAAATATAAATTTTATGACAACAACGTTCATTTTGCTGTCCTTTTTTCCTAAATGTTAGTATTTTATGGTGGAATAGTCAGAATAAGAGTCCCAGCCCTCTAAATACGAAAAATGTGAGTTATTTAACAAAAAAAACAAAAAATCTTTACTTTTTTTTATATTTTCGTTCCTAACCCAAGAACTATATAAATCAGGCAAAGGGTCCAAAGGTTAAAGTTAAGTTTTTATTTTTTATGAGAAAGCCATTACATTTCCCTAAATATCGACATATAAATCAATGGAAAACGAATAAGTCCAGCCGGTGAAAAAATTGATAGAAAAGAGGATAAGAAACATAGCGCTTTGCCCGGCTCAGAGGGACAATTATCGCTAGAAATTTTTTTTATTTTGAAGAGCCCTATCTCGCTTATTTTTCATTGAAATTCCTTTGTAAATATACGAAAATGTAGAGGAAACATTTAAAAATAAAGGGAATATCAAGAAAAATGGCTTTGGATACGACAACAGTTTCATTTTGACGTTATAAATTGATCGAAACGGAAAAAAAATTACCGTTGTCAACATTTATTGCTAGAATAAAACTTTTTTTGAAGAGCCCTATCTCGGTTATTTTTCATAGAAATTACTTTGTAAATATACGAAAATGTAGAGGAAAAGTTGAAGAATAAAGGGAGAGTTAAGAAAAATGGCTTTGGGGTCACTGAGAGGGAAGTGTAGGTGCGATCAGCTGATTTCAATGTTAGAATTTTACTACGCCAGGGATTTGAGCATGAGCAGTACAGAAACTACTTTGCTGGCGTATTGATACCCGAGATACACGGTCCAAGGTATGATCTAGCCTATGGAAATCGCTACTTGTCCGAAAATATAAAAAAAATGCCCCTACCACACGTACGAAAAATTTCAGTAAATTTTACGTACCGCTACGTCAGTTGGATAGATAGGGGATAGAGTATTTTTACGTACTATTACGTCAGTTGGACATGAAAGGGTTAACATGCACGGGATGTGTTATATGTTTTCTTTGTGCCTTGAAAGACACAAATATAAGGGGGATACACTGATTATTTTTTTTATTGTGTTGGAGAAATTACATTGAAGTGCCGAATGGTGCTGCCCGGTGCCATGAATGGTGAATGCTGGAGAAATTGTATGTCATGAGGTTCAGCAATACTAGTGTATGCTATTTGAATTCACCCTTACTTGAGATCTTTGCAAGAGAATTATTGTTATGGAGAGTTATTATTGTTATTATTAATAATTATTATACTTGAGATTTGTCACGGGAGGGTGGCTTAAGTATAATTATCATTACGGGAGACTTGTTTTACGAGAGATTTGAGATATTTCATGGGAGATTATTCTATAATTATTACAGATAATTATTCAAGGAGAATTATTGCAATGAGTTAATGGGAGAAGTCTTGTCTTAATTATTTGTTGAGTTTTTGTAACTTTGGAGAATATTTCAGTGATTCACGGGGATGAGTTTTGCTGAATCTTGATGAATCTGACTGAATCTTGGTGAATTGTGGTGAAACTTGCTGAACTTTTGCTGAATTTTTTGCTGAATTCCTTGGAGAATGGACAAGCATTGACATTGGTGATATTGTTTTTTGTACTGATGGTTTTGATGATAGCAATTTTTTTGGTGATTTTGTGATAATGATGTTTCTGATACTGATTTTTTTTTTATACTAATACGTGGGCGTTTTAATGCTATCAAGGATGGTAAAATCTTTTTTGAATATGAGAGGAACTAACAACACATTATTTTAGTTTTTTTCCTTTTTTTTATGAGTTCAGCAGATAGTTGCTTGACATCTAGTGAGTTACGGGAGATAGTGAACAAGGCTGTTGATTTTTCTTTTTTCCTTTTTTGGAAGTTAGCCATCGCTGACACAAGTTTTGTTTACCATGGGTGATTTGAGTTGATTTTTTCTCTCCAGTTGGTGCGAATATTTTTCAATATCTCAGTTCGTGACTTAGAGTCATTGTTCGGGAACGTGTTCGTGTTTTAGCTATTTGATGCTATAGAGAAATTTATGGGAGAATTTTTTGCACGTTTTGAATGCATACGTAATGGCACTGCATTTTTTCTCTGGATATTTGTGTTCCAGAAATTGTGAGTTTTCTTGCACAATACCTTTGTCGTATTTGTGACAACTTTGTGAGAGATAGGAAACTTGGCTAAGTTTTCTAGTGACTTATGTCGTAGTGCATATGGAGAAGTCTTTGCTAAGACACTTTGTATTTGGAGTTCTGTTATAATGAGTTGTGGCACATTGGTGATTTTTTCTACAATTTTCTAGACAGTTTTATTTACTGAGTTTTTGCCCTTTTTTAGCAGTTATGCTAAATGGAGAGAGTTTTATAGTTTTGACTATAACATTGAGTTATTCTCTGGAGAATTGAGATATACTATTTGGAGTTATAATTGAGATATATTATTTGGAGTTATAATTGGAGGTATATATTATTTTGGAGTTATAATTTGAGATCTAATATATGGGAGATATATTTTGGCCATTTTTTATATTTGCCTATAATGGTGATGAGAGCTATGTTTAGTTCAATTATTTTGCAGCCATCTTTGTTGCAAATGGAGACACATATTTGGAGATTGAGCTTAAATATCATTTTTTTTTTTACTGGGAGATTTAATTTATCGGGAGATGTAATTTTTCTGGGGTTGCTATTTACGTAAATGGGAGTTTGACATTAAGTCTCATTGTAATTAATTATTGAGCAGTAAAGGGGTTTTTGCTGTTAAACGTTGGAGATTTTTACTGATTTTGTGGGTTGTTCAGATATCAGAGCTTGAGAGAACATTTTTTTGGGTCTGGGTGTGTTACGTGATTCTTTTTTTTTCCTTGGGTTCATTACGATTTTTTTCTTTTTTTTCTTATGAGAGCACATTCAATTTTCTACAGAATTACTGTATAAAATAATTCTTCAACACTTCAAAGGGGGGATTCGAATTTAGTCAAAATTCGAATGGTAAAGGTAATGTTACAAAATTGAGTAACATTCTAAGGGGAAAAAAAATTACCAACACCCAAATATATACTGCATACTAATTTCTTAACGTATCTATTGTTCTTGCCTCACTAATGACAGCAGCCTTTCTCTTTTTTCTTTGATGTGTACTACTGTCCTCTTTAATATCTGCCTTTTCTTCACTGTCATTAGTCACAGGGCTTAAGAGAGGTATTACTGAAGTAACATGCCGTCTTACAGTTTCACGAGAAGCTCCCTTAAACACAGCTATGTCAGTTACTTCATCCAAGTCATTTAATTTTACTTTTTTAACAATACCCATTGGGTAATTTGAAGATTTCATGTGCGGTTCTTTTAACAGAACAATATCACCTACTTGAATTCTTTTGTGTGTCACTGGTTTATATCTACTCCTTTCGTCTGTAGCTTGTGACACTAAGTGTGCTATAAATTCTGAATTATAAATGTTAATAAGTCGAGACCTCACATTTCTAAGTTTTTGATACTTGTCTAAAACTTTGCTAACATGATCATCTGCTGTTCAGTTCAGACCTTCATCTGGATTGCCCTGCAAGTCAGGAATAATATTAATAGACAGCAATTCATATCCATGAATTAATATTTCTGGTGTAATTGCATCAGGCACTTCATCTGTGACACTGTCTCTCAACCCTTCTTTGAAGGCAATAGGGCGCCTGTTAACTAAGTGTACGGTTTGCTCTACAAAAAACTTAAAATCACGGAAGCCTAACATTATTTTTTAATGCTCCATGGATTAAACGCTTACTCATCTTAACACAAGTCTCAACAAGTCCTCCTAATTCGTTACATCCCTTTGGATACTGCTGAAACTTAATTGACTTTACACCATTTTCTTCAAAATAAACCTGACTCTCAGGATCACCCAGGAAATCAGTGACCACATTAGCTCCAGCAACCAACTGAGATCCAAGATCTGACAAGACTAGTTGAGGGATTCCATACCGATATGAATGCAGTTGAAAAGCTCTTAAAAATTCTTTTGTAGTGAGATCTAAACAAATTTTTAGATTAATTGCCCTCGACCAGAGACAAGTTAAACATAGTATCCAAACTTTGCTCTTTTTACCACTAAGCTTAACGTTATACGGTCCAAAATGACCAATAAAAATATACCTGAATGGTATAGAGGGAGGGTCAATCCTAAAATCGCGATAGGCACTTTGATTGACCTTAACCGTTCTCTTTGAATCTCTTACAAATGACACATTCTTTAAGGACCTTTTTTATTACTGAAAAGTAATGTGGAATCCAAAACTTTTTTTTCATCTCTGACAAAAGGGAATAAACACCAGCATGTGAGAATTTCTCATGAAAATCTTTTATTACTAACAGAGTTAACTTACTGTGTTTGTGAAGTAAAATAGGAAAGTTGACAAAAGTATCTTCTCCATTTAGGCATTTTACTTCTAATTCTCAAGAGTCCATGGTCATCCATGTATACATTAAGTTGAGCAATAATATTAGGAATATGCTTTACTCTCTTATTTCTGCTTTCTAAATACTGGAAAACTTCACCATACCAGATTCTCTGATCATTCCTTATGATATGTCTAGTAGCTTCCAAATGAAAGGAGGATGCATCACCAAAGTTAAAAGAAACTGAGTTTGCTTTTCTTTTGAGCAAAGCAATGAATTTCAGAACATACTTGTGAATTCTAACAAGCTTAAAGAAACTGGAACACTTGTCCAGGAGGACTAAATGTTCAGGGTTTGATACTGCTAAGACTTGTGATTCACTTAATTTAGATGCAGAAATTGAGAAGGAATTTCCATTCAATAGATTAAAATTTGGATTGGGTACAACTATATCAAATGTGTCAGCTTTACTGCTCAATTCATCCCTTTCAGATCTTAAAAATTCTGGGCCAGTGAAATAATTAGTTTTCAAAAGCTGTTTGTACGACATAGGCCTAGTTATGCAATCTGCAGAGTTCAAGATACCACTGACAAAACAAAATCTAACTGGGTTATTTTCACAAGTCCTTTGAATATGATCCAATCGATTCATGATAAAGACACTCCTTTTATTCATTTTATCTAATTTGTTCACATAAGAATTAATCCAGCTCAGTGAAACAATGCTATCTGTATACAGTACCGATTCTACAATTCTAATAGGTTTAGGGCACTGAGGACCTGCCAAATCCTTACTCAAATCCAATAATGTTTCTGTTCCCAAAACTATCCCTTGGAATTCTAGAGATGGAATACTTTTGCTTTCTAACTGCTTGTTAACCAAGCGATTCTTTGCTAGAACAAAACTGACTTGCTTAGTTTCTATGCAACTAAGAAATAAAAATTGTTGTCCCATAGATTATTTTACTGCTGTCAGTAAATGCAATTAAACGATATGACCCATTTCTCTCCCCGACAAATCTAGGTACCTCAATTGGAGGAGTCATGTTAACTTGTTTGGCTATGTTACGCCATTCTCGTCGTTGCTCAGTGAACAATTCTGTATCCCATCCTAGAGAAGTGTTTAATTGTAGTTCATGCATAAATAAACGAGCTCTGTTTAAAATAGGTCAATTGAAATTATATGGATCGAAATTTGAAGCAATGCTTTTCAATATCAGTCTCTTTGTGTTTGCTTTAGAGTCTAGCTCAAGTTTAGGAGAAGAAATACAATCTGTTATTCTGTTCCACCTCAAACCAAATAATTTTACTACATCAGGAGTGACTTCATCCAAATTCTTATCTAATTTTTCTTGGAGCATAACATCTATTTATATGGATTAAAAATGTTATTCAAGTTATCAAAACCCCAGTGTAAGCTTTCAGAATCATTTGCAGTGAACGCACCATTATCCATGTATATCAAAGAGTAAATAAGTTTCTTCAATTCCTTTAAGTTGTCCAAATCCCCTTCTGTGTCTGCATCAAAATTGTACAAACCAATCATCAATATTGTTGGGCTGGCTGCCCCTTAGTCCAAAACTTAGACGAAGATTCTTGTATGCTATAATTGTAAAATCTCCTTTACTTACATTTTTAAACCAAAAGAATAATAATTTACTTTGATCAGTTTCATTTAATGCTATCTGCTGGAAAGCTTTCTTTAAATCAAAGCACAATAAATGAGAATCAAACCTTAAAAGTAGCAAGGCAGTAGACAATTTCTGATTAATACAAGGACCAGCCCACATTGCCTGATTGTGGCTAATAGAGGGGGAGTCATTACTTTGTTTTTCACACAAATTAGAGAGAAAAACTATTCGGCATTTGGTAGTACTGCGGTCTAACTTGAATATTCCCATGTACGGCAAAAAAACTGTACTCTGGTTGTTCTTCACAAAACTTATCCAAATGATTAATTCTTTCAATTAAGTTTTGAGCTGCCTGAGTCTTTATGTTTTCATCCATTAATATAAAAAATTCATCATTCTTTTATAATTTCTTTAGGTTAGATTTCAAAATTTGCTTTGCTAAATTTGTGTTCTTTCCTAGCAAATGAGAAACACGACCATTCCATTACTAACCTGCCTTCTTCATCTCTGTGTGTGTTATTAAGTAAATACCTAACTAATTTCTTATTATGTTCAGTGCTCTCCCCATCTAAGTCAGTGCTGTCTTTGTGCAAATAATATGAGCATTCTCGCTCTAAAATATGATCAGTAGCTTTTTGCAATTTATGCTCACTGATCCTGCCATCATGATCTAAAATACAGATTGTAGGATCCTCTGCACTTCCAATACATCTAACACTAGACTTTAAACATGAAGTCATAGGAAATTTAATATTATCCAATGATTTACCCTGCTCATCTAAATTCTCTTCCAAGCCAAAAAGTAAATGAGTATCATCATGCAGGCTAGGGAGAAATTTCAAATTCACAATTAATTTCTCAATGTTTCCTATTAACATACTGCCAAATTTTGTTTCATAGTACACAGACTGACCACTATGACCAAAACTAACCATCTTTTCCATGAGACAATGAGCTGAATTTGCACCCAGGACAAACTGAATGTTTGATATGTCTTCTCTGGCTTCATCAAGAAACTCATCTAAAAGCTTATAACCATAATTTCTAAAACTTTTAACAACTTTACCAAGGCCGGGTAAATTCAAATTTATATCAATACCTGGGACACAAATAGCTTCTACATTATGCACTGTGTCCCCAATCTTAACAGAAATTTGAACTATCTTTGTACGATAGCATTTTGCTCCATTAAACCCATTGACAACTAGGTCAAAATTATCTTTAATAACTTTGAAACACTGACCTTCTAAAGCACACTCAGAAATGAAATTAGCTTGGCTACCTGAATCTTTCAATCCTCTTATTTTACTAGGGCCCAAAGTACAAGAAAATGTGGGTAAAATTGAATCTATGCCCCCATTACTCTGAAAGGAACTACCTGGACAAACTACCCCATTCTGTGTACTATTTTGAGCATCTTTTGATTTACCTTTCTCATTTTGCTTAGGGTTAGGAACTGCTTTTTTAGTATTACGCACCGAATCCCTGACCTCAGAACTTTCATGATTATCTGACAAGCAAAGAAAGGAGAAATGCCACCCTTGACAATGTTTACACTTTCTGGCAAATCTAAAATGGCATGAGCTATCCAAATGCTCGATTCTTGCACATTTAGTGCAACCATTCAATATACTCAACCTAGCAATCTTTTCCTTAGCAGTTTTAAAATTAGGGCAATTCTGGATTGGATGATCACCATTAACATTATCACTACAAAGTGTGCAAGAAGTAAAAGGATTGGAGCTTTTAACATTAACCTCTGCTGCTAAGTTTGAACTTTTACTCATTCCTTGTTTATCTTTATGCCTTTCAGCAGAAGGCTGTTTACTTTTACTTAATTTACCAAGTTTATTTGCATTCTGATACCGTTCATTGGCTTCAAAAAAGTTCTCAACAATTTCATTTGTAGTGGGCTTTGAATTGTTAGTAATTTGTATCAATTGATTTCTGAAAGTTTCATTCATTCCTCTTAGGAAAAAGTACTCCAAAACGTCATCAATATCCATTTTCAAAGTCTTAACAGCTTCTTGTAATTTTCTAATATTACTAATATACTGAAAGGGTTCTGAATCATATCTTAACTTCAGCTCTTGAAGTTGTTTCATCACATTAAACATTTGAGTTGGAACTGAGGCAAACGCTGTTTTTAAGAGTTCCTTTGCATGGGAATAACCTTGTTTGTCTGCTTCTAAAGTCTATCAAAAGTAAAGCCTTGCCAGAAACCTGCTGTTTAAGTAACAACAACCTATCATAATCTGTGTAAGAAAACTTTCCAGTAGTTTCCTCAAACTGCTGTAAGAATAATTCCAAACTTTCATCATCAAAACTCTTAAATTTAGGCAAAGGTGCTACTGGACTTTTAAGAAGACTAAGAGGAGTTTCATTCCGATTTTCGCTTGTGCTTCCATTAACATTAACCTCTAAGAGCAGCAACATTTCAGAAATTTTATCTTTATATTCCTGACAAGAGCTAAATTCAATTTCCATTTCATCTTCATCTTCGCTCTCTGACCACTTCAAAGATATGACCTTACTATCAAGCCCTTTAAGTTCTTCCTTAAAATTCTTAAGTTTCTCAACAAGATTAAACTTCTGTGAGCTATTATACTGAGAAAATTTGTGCCTTTCATTAAATTGTTTAGTGATTTGAGAGCGGGTGTACTTCTGACTCATAACAAGAAGCTTAAGGTCTGTCATGATTATAGAAAATCGAAAGTTAATTCTAAACGTCAATGCAGCCTAACAAATCAAAGAAATATTTTGAAATAATTATAGTAGTCAGTACACTAATCAATAATAACAACAGTAGTCCAAATAAAAAGCCACCACTCCTACAATGCTACCCAAGTGCCACCAATATTTGAGAAAAGCCAGCCCTTCAAGCCCACGGTCCCCTCGTTGGGCGCCATTTCAAAAACAAAAAACGGTCCAGGGATTCAACTCAAAAAATCATAACCACAAAAAAAGGTCACCAGCCAAAGATCAATGCCATCTCCATATATATATATATATATATATATATATATATATATATATATATATATATATATATATATATATATATATATATATATATATATATATATATATATATATATATATATATAAATCACCACTTAATAATAAAACCACTCCTGGAATAAAAAATATTCACCTCTGTTTCGGCAATTAAAAAATACTTACCTCTATTTCACCAATAACTCCATGTGGAATAAAACAGGTCTCCAAAAATATTAAATCTCCAAGCAGGATAATAAAAAATGAAATCCCATTCTCCAAAATAATACACTCAAAGCATGTAACAGACACACTCACAAATATTGCCCATATATCTCCTCAAAAAGGTGTCTCCATTTGCAACAAAGATGGCTGCAAAATAATTGAACTAAACATAGCTCTCACCACCATAGGCAAATATAAAATGGTCAAAATATTATATCTCCAATATATTATATCTCAATTTATATTTCCAAAATAATATACCTCCAATTCTCCAGAGAATAACTCAATGTTATAGTAAGAAACTATAAACTCTTTCCTTAGCATAACTGCTGAAAAAGGGCAAAAACTTGGCAAATTAAATTGCTCAAGAAATTCTAGAAAAAATCACCAATATGCCACAACTCATTATAACAACACTCCAAATTCAAAGTGTCTAAGTAAAGACTTCTCCATATGCACTACGACATAGCGGCCACTAGAAACTTAGCCAAGTTTCCTATCTCTGGCAAAGTTGTCACAAATACAACAAAGGTATTGTGCGAGAAACCCACAGTTTCTGGAACATAAATATCCAGAAAAAAATTTAGTGCGATTATGTATGCATTAAAAAAAATGCAAAAATTCTCCCATAAATCTCTATGCAGCATCAAACAGCTGAAAACACAAACACGTTCCCGAACAATGACTACAAGTCAAGAACTAAGATATTAACCCTCTTACGCCGAAGCCCTAAAAATCAAAACCTCTCCCGTATGCCGGCGCCGGTTTGGAGTGAGCGCGGAAGCGGGAAAAATATTTTTTTCAAAAAATCACAGTGCGCTTAGTTTTAAAGATTAAGAGTTCCTTTTTGGCTCATGTTTTTGTCATTGCCTGAAGTTTAGTATGCAATCATCAGAAATGAAAAATGATATTATTATCATATGTAAATAATGCGATATGGTAGTGAAAAAAAAAATCATAGATAATTGTATTCAAATCACGCTGTGCAAAAAACGGTCAAAGCTAACGAGTTACTTTTTTTTTTTTTATTGTACACTAAATTTCAATCATTTTGATATATAATACATAGTAAAACAATAAAAGCTACACCGGAAAAATATTATAACAAAATTATGTACGAATTCGTAACGCGCGGACGTAAACAAATGTTATTTTCAAAAATTCACCGTAATTCTAAATATTATTCTAGAGACTTCCAATTTGTTTCAACTAAGAAAAACGATTGAATATTACGATACTGTAAGAGTTTTAGATTAGAATTGCAGATTTCGACCATTTCGGACGAGTTAAATTTGACCGAATGTCAAAGTTTTTATATATATTTTGTTTATATGCACATATTTCGGAGATGGAAAAAGCTACAACCTTTAATTATTTTTTATTGTATTTTTCATGAATTTGCGCACATTTTGATATATAAAACTCTATAAAACGGCTAATATGAAAAGGAGCAAATATTAGGATAATGCGATGTATGTATTTCGGAGACTTGCGGCCGTGAATCGGCGCGCGGAGTGAAGGTAAATATATTATTCAAAAATTCACCATAAATCACAATATAGTTCTAGAGACTTCAAATTTGTTTCAAAATGAAGAAAAATGACGGAATATTACTAGGCCGTAAAAGTTTTAGCTTACAATTGCGTTTTTCAGCTATTTCGGTAGAGTCAAATTTGACCGAACGTGTTTTTTTTTCTATTTATCGTGATTTATATGCAAATATTTCGGAAAAAGAGAAAAGCTACAACCTTCAATCCTTTTTAGTTGTATTCTACATGAAATTGCGTTCATTTTCATATATAAACTTTATGTAACAGCTAATTTTAAATGGTGCAAACATTTCGACAATCGCATTCTGATTTTTTCGGAAGAGTTACCGCGCGGACCTAAGGAAAAATTTTTTTTTTTTCATAAATTCACCATAAATCGAAATATTCTGCTAGAGACTTCCAAGTCGTTGAAAAATGAAGGTAAATGATTGAATATTACTAGAATATAAGAGTTTTAGCTTACAATTTCGTTTTTCGACCATTTCGGTAGAGTCAAAGTTGACCGAAAGTTGGAATTTTTGCTCTTAACGTTATTTGTATGAAAATATTTCGAAACTGATAAAAGCTACAACCATGGGTTGTTTTTAGTTGCATTGTGCATGAAATTGCGCACATTTCCATATATAAAACTTTATGTAACGGCAAATTTAAAAGGGTGCAAAACATTAGGACAATCGCACACAAAAAAATTTATCGGAAGAGTTATCGCACGAACGTTAAGTAAAAAGTTTTTTCATAAATTCACCATAAATCGAAATATTGTGCTAGAGACGTTCCAATTTTGTTTGCAAAATTAAGGCAAATGATTGAATATTACTATAATATAAGAGTTTTAGCTTACAATTGCGTTTTTCGACCATTTCCGTAGAGTCAAAGTTGACCAAAGGTTAAAATATTTGCACTTATCGTTATTTATATGAAAATATTCCAAAACTGACAAAAGCTACAATCATGAGTATTTTTTTGTTGTATTTTACATGAAATTGCGCACATTTTCATATATAATACTTCATGTAAAGGGTAATTTAAAATTGTGCAAAAATTATGTCAAAGTGACGAAATAATTTTTGAGATGTGTCACTGATACTTTTTAGTGCGATAAGAAAGACATTCGCGCTTGCGCGCCTGCGTAGCGATTGTAAACAAAACAATGCCTTGATCCGTGAACTCCCAGCATCCCCCAAGGCACGTGATTGAAAAGTTTTTGGCTGGTAGGCCTATAAGTATTTTTCCGCGAATTTAAAAAAAAACTTTTTTGAGCCGACGTATGATACGTCCAATCGGCATACAGGAGACATTTTGACTCGACGTTTAATACGTCCAATCAGCGTAAGACGCCGAAGCCCTAAAAATCAAAACCTCTCTCGTATGCCGGGGCCGGTTTGGAGTGAGCGCGGAAGCGGAAAAAATAATTTTTTCAAGAAATCACAGCGCGCTTAGTTTTGAAGTTTAAGAGTTTATTTTGGGCTCATTTTTTTGTCATTGCCTGAAGTTTAGTATGCAACCATCAAAAATGAAAAATAATATAATTATCATATGTAAATAATGCGATATATGGTAGCAAAAAAAAAAATTCATACATAATTGTATTCAAATCACGCTGTGCCAAAAAACGGTCAAAGCTAACGAGTTAACTTTTTTTTTGGAGGGGGGGGGTTGTACTGTAACACTAAATTTTGTAATCATTTTGATATATTAATACATTGTAAAACAATAAAAGCAACACCGTAAAAATATTATCACAAAATTATGTACGAATTCGTAACGCGCGGACATAAAAAAATGTTATTTTCAAAAATTCACCGTAATTCTAAATATTATTCTAGAGACTTCCAATTTGTTTCAAAATGAATACAAATGATTGAATATTACGATACTTTAAGAGTTTTAGATTAGGATTGCAGATTTCGACCATTTCGGACGAGTTAAATTTGACCGAATGTCAAAATTTTTATATATATATTTTTTTTATATGCACATTTTCCGGAGAAGGGAAAAGCTACAATCTTCAATTATTTTTTATTGTATTTTTCATGAATTTGCGCACATTTTGATATATTAAACTCTATAAAACGGCTAATATGAAAAGGAACAAATATTATGATAATGCGATGTACGCATTTCGGAGACTTGCGGCCGCGAATCGGCGCGCGGAGGGAAGTTAAATATATTTTTCAAAATTTCACCATAAATCACAATATTGTTCTAGAGACTTCAAATTTGTTTCAAAATGAAGATAAATGACTGAATATTACTAGGCCGTAAGTGTTTAGCTTACAATTGCGTTTTTGACCATTTCGGTAGTCAAAGTTGACCGAATGTGGTGTTTTTTTTCTATTTATCGTGATTTATATGCAAATATTTCGCAAAAAAAGACAAAAAGCTACAACCTTCAATCCTTTTTAGTTGTATTCTACATGAAATTCGCACATTTTCATATATAAAACTTTGTATGTAACAGCTAATTTTAAATGGTGCAAACATTTTGACAATCGCACAAAAAAAATTCTGATTTTTCGGAAGAGTTACCGCGCGGACCTAAGGAAAATTTCATAAATTCACCATAAATTCGAAATATTCTGCTAGAGACTTCCAATTCGTTGCAAAATTAAGGTAAATGATTGATATTACTAGAATATAAGAGTTTTAGCTTACAATTTCGTTTTTCGACCATTTCGGTAGAGTCAAAGTTGACCGAAAGTTTAAATTTTTGCACTTAACGTTATTTATATGAAAATATTTCAAAACTGATAAAGCTCCAACCATGGGTTGTTTTTAGTTGCATTGTGCATGAAAATTTTGCACATTCCATATAAAATAAAAATTATGTAACGGCAAATTTTAAAATGGTGCAAAACATTAGGACAATCGCACGAAAAAACTTATCGGAAGATGTTACCGCGAAAACGTAAGGAAAAGTTTTTTTCATAAATTCACCATAAATCGAAATATTGTCTAGAGACGTCCAATTTGTTGCAAAATTAAGGAAAATGATTGAATATTACTAAAATATAAGAGTTTTTAGCTTACAATTGCGTTTCTTGACCATTCTTTCATTAGATGTCAAAGTTGACCAAAGGTTGAAATTTTTGCACTTATCATTATTTTTTTTTTTTTTTTTATAATGAAAATATTTCATAATTGATAAAAGCTACAATCATGAGTAGTTTTTGTTGCATTATACATAAAATTGCGCACTTATTTCCATATATAATACTTCATGTAAAGGATAATTTAAAATGGTGCAAAAATTATGTCAAAGTGACGAGATAATTTTTGAGATGTGTCACTGATACTTTTTAGTGCGATAAGAAAGAAATTCGCGCTTGCGCGCCTGCGTAGCGATTGTAAACAAAACAACGCCTTGATCCGTGAACTCCCAGCATCCCCCAAGGCGCGTGATTCAAAAGTTTTTGGCTGGTAGGCCTATAAGTATTTTTCCGCGAATTTTTAAAAAAAAACTTTTTTAAGTTGACGTATGATACGTCCATTCGGCATACGGGAGACATTTTGACTCGACGTTTAATACGTCCATTCGGCGTAAGAGAGCTAGATAACTCATTAATTATAATAGACGGCTTAGTAGTTTCATGTCCCTTCATAATAATCGTAATTGCAATTCTTAGCTGTGGACCATTTGCTTCTTGGTTATTTTATACTTTTACTTTTTTAGGTTTAGGTTTACCTTTGAAATTTTGAAGCTGTTTTCCTTTTTATATTGTACCCTGATGATGTGAATGAAGAATAGGCGAAAGCTGCAGGTGCTGATGTGCTTCATATTAGTGGGGCACATAACCGAAAAATCATGCAAATGATGATACAAGCATCAAATTTGGCACAATTGAAAATCCAAGATGGCCGCCAAATAACCACCCAAAGTAGACGTTTTGCTTAGAAATATTTGTAGTTGTCTGATTTCCATGACTTAAGTGTGGATTACTATGTTTTGAAGCCTGCTGAACTATATTTTCTTGTTTAAAAAGCACTCTGAGACATATTTCTCAAGATGACCACCAAGATGTTTGTCTTTCTTTGCAAAAGTTTTGTCCCGGCTAGTACATTTTCAATTATGCATAATGTACTCCTATTTCTCGATCTACTACTGTTCACATGTGCAGCTGCAGAGTGATGTTCAGGGAAGCTCTGCCGGAGAGAACTTGCATCTTCCTTTGCAAACCTTCTTACAGGAGCACTTTGTCCATTCTTGACAGCTTGCTGCAATTGGTGGTAGTGTTGTCCAATTTATCTGCCATGCTTCTCCTTTCTGTGTCCACCCCCATTCAGCGGGACTGCATGTGTGGATTAGAGTGGGTTGCCTGGCCCCAAATGATCCCAGCCTGGTAAGCTGCATGCTTTGCATGTTCTCTGAGGGCTGCCTGTGTTGGTGGAATTCAGTTGTATAGCCTCTAGTCTTGCTTCATCCACACCAGTGGCTGCACTTGATCTGTCGTACATGAGGACAACGAATATTGGTGTATGCTTCTGGAAGCTCTGGAACATTTTTAACCATCATTTTTGACTCTATATCAAGTTTCAGTGGCTCACGTTCATCACCAGGATTTCCTGTTTGGATGCTGGAAAATGGACACACTTGTACCATGTAAATATGTTTCAGCTGTGGTCGCAGTCAGATTATGATCTATGTTGTCAACTGCTCCAGTTGTGAACAAATTCTTTCTCAAGACTGGGGGACAGATTACTCCATCTATCCATATATTGTGCAACAACTGCTTCTCTTAACTGTACTGAGATTTCTAAGATTCAGTCATATGATATGCTGGCCACCCCTTCTCATGAACATTTCAATTATCTCTCTTCCTCGTCTTGGCAAACACATAGAGGCTCATGTAGACTGCAAAATGTGGCTCCCTGTCCTTGGAATGCCATGGACATCTGTTCCTTCTTTGTATTTGGTGAAGCAGTTGTACTGTAGAAGTAGTGATGTAGCAAAGTCTGATTTCGACGCTTCATAATGCAGTTGGGACTTGATGTCTACACCATGTTCGATCATTCATACAAATTGAAGCTGTGATGGTGGCACAGCCTATTCTAAGTCTTTGTCATGAAAATAACTGCTGAAATTCGATTTCTGACGGAGCATGTCTTGTCTTATTATCCCAGCGGCTATTTCTAGATGGATTGCTTCACCATAACGGGATTCTTCTGATAGGATTGAACCTACATCAGTTTCAACAGCCAACAGAACTCGTCTTTGGTGATTAGCTTGCAGCTGTTGAATGTGCAAAAGCAGCTGATCCTTGAGTCAAGTAGGATGAACAACATGTGAGTCAACACCAAGCTGTTCCATCCTCTGCTTGTAAAGCTTGGTCAAATCAGCAAGCTTGAAAATCGGTGACCTCTCACTGGCATATTTCATCTTGCAGATATAGGTGAGTAGTTTCCAGAAAGCAATTGGATATGAATCCTTCCAGTGTTCCTGTGCTTTTTCTTGCTTTTGCACCATTAGGTATGCCTGCCCTCGGTTATACAATGCCACCATTGGGCTACGACATCTCCTGCACTTAGTTTGGCGAGAAGTTTTGTATCACTGAGTGTTTTGGCACATTCATTTATTCTCATATTCACTTGCATTGTCTAAGCTCCCCTCCTTCAGTTGACCAGAAGAAGCATTCTTTTGTTTTAGTTTCTTGGAGCTTTTGTGGAATCTTACTTCTACTCCCCTCATCACTAGTACTTACATAACTTGCTCTTATTTCAGCTCATTGTAACTTTCTGTTGTTAAACAGAAGCCTGCAACTCTCGTGATATTGTGCCCTATTTTTTCTCAACGTTTCCTCTATTCAGGAACCTTCGTCAAGTCTTGCAGGGTGAGTGAGTGAAACAGAGGAATATTTATTGCCAGGTTTGTATATCCATCATCCCCTATTCTGGCAGGTTTGGCCTGGGGAGATTTTAGATCTTCTTTCTTAACCTCCTGACATAGGTAACACTCGGTCCAGTCTGTTTTCCATAATTGTCCAGTAGAGTTCACATCGATGATTACAATAACGTTCAGGGTCGAGGGTTTATCCATTTTACCACCCTGTATGTAATAGTATAATAGACCTCTTATGTCCTGTAATATACAATAGGTGCTTTCCTGTATGGGATACAACTAGGTTCTTGCACTGTGCTATACACCGTGTCTGATCGTTCATCCAGTGTCATAAGTCCCGTTTGATCTGCACACCATCCAGATAACTAAAACCCTGCTATCCTTGGTTTAGCTCTCCCACGCTGGGACATCCTGTCCATTCAGGAGCGGCTGCCCAATTGATTTGGGGTTGATTAGGTAGCATTTGGGATACTAGTAGGTTGTTGCAGTATGATGCCTACATAAATTTCCTACTTAGCTGACACTGAACCCCATGCTGAGTTTCCCAGCAGTAATGTCACCATGTTCCTTTGTATTGCCTGGCAATCACTCCTTTAAACTACGTGCCCTTAACCATGTTATAACTAGAAAAATATATATCAGCAGGCTTAAAAACAAAGGAATCCACACTTAGATCATGCAATTCGGACAACTACAAATATTTGTAAGCAAAACTTCAACTTTGGTTGGTTATTTTGGTGGCCATCTTGAAAAATACGCCATTTGGATTTTTCAATTGGGACCAATCAGGCAAATTTGATCAGTATCCCTTGGAGAACATTGTGCCAAATTTGATGCTTTGTATCATCATATGCACAATTCTTCTAAAGAATTACTCTTATCTGGCCCCACTAATATATATATATATATATATATTATATATATATATATATATATATATATATATATATATATATATATATATATATATATATGTATGTATATATATATATATATATATATATATATATATATATATATATATATATTTTATATATATATATATATGTATATATATATATATATATATATATATATAACTATATATATATATATATATATATATATATATATATATATATAGTATATATATATATATATATATCTATATATATATATATATATATATATATATATACATATATTTTATATATATATATGTG
>NC_061088.1:48455573-48488502 GCF_015104395.2 Macrobrachium nipponense | reverse complement strand
CACATATATATATATATATATATATATATATATATATATATATATATATATATATATATATATATATATATATATATATAAGTCATATCACATTTTCCTTGTGATTCATACATATATCGAGCTACAATGTCCTTTAATATCTAATTCGCTCTACCTCGGAATTAATATATTTTCATATATGCTTAACCGAAGGGGAATTTTTTCTCGATAATAGATTTGCCTGGACCAGGGCGCGAACCTATGGATCCTTTCAAACCCAGGAACGTCAGTGAAGCTTTTCCTACTACACCACCTCTCGCGGTGGTGTAGTAGGAAAAGCTTCACTGACGTTCCTGGGTTTGAAAGGATCCATAGGTTCGCGCCCTGGTCCAGGCAAATCTATTATCGAGAAAAAATTCCCCTTCGGTTAAGCATATATGAAAATATATAATTCCGAGGTAGAGCGAATTAGATATTAAAGGACATTGTAGCCTCGATCATATATATATATATATATATATATATATATATATATATATATATATATATATATATATGTGTGTGTGTGTGCGCGCACGCGTGCAAGTGAGGGTTTGTCCCAGAATATAATCTTGGCTTCAGACAATTACTCTTATCTGCCCCACTAATATATATATATATATATATATAATATATATATATATATATATATATATATATATATATATATATATATATATATATATATATATATATATATATATATATATATATATATATATATATATATATATATATATATATAATATATATATATATATATATATATATATATATATATATATATATATATATATATATATATATATATATATATATATATATATATATATATATATATATATATATATATATATACATATATATATATTATATATATTATATATATATTATATATATATATATACATACATATATATATATATATATATATATATATATATATATATATATATATATATATATATATATATATATATATATATATATATATATTAGTGGGCAGATAAGAGTAATTCTTTAGAAGAATCGTGCAAATGATGATACAAAGCATCAAATTTGGCACAATTGTTCTCCAAGGGATACTGATCAAATTTGTCTGATTGGTCAATTGAAAATCCAAAATGGCGGTTATTTTTCAAGATGGCCACCAAAATAACCAACCAAAGTTAAAGTTTTGCTTACAAATATTTGTAGTTGTCCGAATTGCATGATCTAAGTGTGGATTCCTTTGTTTTTAAGCCTGCTGATATATATTTTCTAGTTTATAACATGGTTAAGGCACTGTACTAAAGGAGTGATTGTCAGGCAATACAAAGGAACATTGGTGACATCACTGCTGGGAAACTCAGCATGGGGTTCAGTGTCAGCTAAGTAGGAAATTTATGTTGGCATCATACTGCAACAACCTACTAGTATCCCAAATGCTACCTAATCAACCCCAAATCAATTGGGCAGCCACACCTGAATGGACAGGATGTCCCAGCGTGGGAGAGCCAAACCAAGGATAGCAGGGTTTTAGTTATCTGGATGGTGTGCAGATCAAACAGGACTTATGACACTGGATGAACGATCAGACACGGTGTATAGCACAGTGCAAGAACCTAGTTGTATCCCATACAGGAAAGCACCTATTGAATATTACAGGACATAAGAGGTCTATTATACTATTATATGTACAGGGTGGTAAATGGATAAACCCTCGACCCTGAACGTCATTGTAATCATCGATGTGAACTCTACTGGACGATTATGGAAAACAGACTGGACCAAGTGTTACCTATGTCAGGTGGTTAGGAAAGAAGATCTAAAATCTCCCCAGGCCAAACCTGCTAGAATAGGGGATGATGGATATACAAACCTGGCAATAAATATTCCTCTGTTTCACTCACTCACCCTGCAAGACTTGACGAAGGTTCCTGAATAGAGGAAACGTTGAGAAAAAATAGGGCACAATATCACGAGAGTTGCAGGCTTCTGTTTAACAACAGAAAGTTACAATGAGCTGAAATAAGAGCAAGTTATGTAAGTACTAGTGATGAGGGGAGTAGAAGTAAGATTCCACAAAAGCTCCAAGAAACTATAACAAAAGAATGCTTCTTCTGGTCAACTGAAGGAGGGGAGCTTAGACAATGCAAGTGAATATGAGAATAAATGAATGTGCCAAAACACTCAGTGATACAAAACTTCTCGCCAAACAATAAACGTGCAAGGAGATAGATGCGTAGCCCAATGGTGGCATTGTATAACCGAGGGCAGGCATACCTAATGGCGCAAAAGCAAGAAAAAGCACAGGAACACTGGAAGGATTCATATCCAATTGCTTTCTGGAAACTACTCACCTATATCTGCAAGATGAAATATGCCAGTGAGAGGTCACCAATTTTCAAGCTTGCTGATTTGACCAAGCTTTACCAGCAGAGGATGGAACAGTTTGGTGTTGACTCACATGTTGTTCATCCTACTTGACTCAAGGATCAGCTGCTTTTGCACATTCAACAGCTGCAAGCTAATCACCAAAGACGAGTTCTGTTGGCTGTTGAAACTGATGTAGGTTCAATCCTATCAGAAGAATCCCGTTATGGTGAAGCAACCATCTAGAAACCTAGCCGCTGGGATAATAAGACAAGACAATGCTCCGTCAGAAATCGAATTTCAGCAGTTATTTTCATGACAAAGACTTAGAATAGGCTGTGCCACCATCACAGCTTCAATTTGTATGCATGATCGAACATGGTGTAGACATCAAGTCCCAACTGCATTATGAAGCGTCAAAATCAGACTTTGCTACATCACTACTTCTACAGTACAACTGCTTCACCAAATACAAAGAAGGAACAGATGTCCACGGCATTCCAAGGACAGGGAGCCACATTTTGCAGTCTACATGAGCCTCTATGTGTTTGCCAAGACGAGGAAAAGAGAAATAATTGAAATGTTCCATGAGAATGGGGCCAGCATATCATATGACTGAATCTTAGAAATCTCAGTACAGTTAAGAGAAGCAGTTGTTGCACAATATATGGATAGATGGAGTAATCTGTCCCCTAGTCTTGAGAAAGAATTTGTTCACAACTGGAGCAGTTGACAACATAGATCATAATCTGACTGCGACCACAGCTGAAACATATTTACATGGTACAAGTGTGTCCATTTTCCAGCATCCAAACAGGAAATCCTGGTGATGAACGTGAGCCACTGAAACTTGATATAGAGTCAAAAATGATGGTTAAAAAAGTTCCAGAGCTTCCAGAAGCATACACCAATATTCGTTGTCCTCATGTACGACAGATCAAGTGCAGCCACTGGTGTGGATGAAGCAAGACTAGATCTGTTTGCCTGCGAGCAGAGGCTGTACAACTGAATTCCACCAACACAGGCAGCCCTCAGAGAACATGCAAAGCGTGCAGCTTACCAGGCTGGGATCATCTGGGGCCAGGCAACCCACTCTAATCCACACATGCAGTCCCGCTGAATGGGGGTGGACACAGAAAGGAGAAGCATGGCAGATAAATTGGACAACACTACCACCAATTGCAGCAAGCTGTCAAGAATGGACAAAGTGCTCCTGTAAGAAGGTTTGCAAAGGAAGATGCAAGTGTTCTCCGGCAGAGCTTCCCTGAACATCACTCTGCAGCTGCACATGTGAACAGTAGTAGATCGAGAAATAGCAGTACAGTATGCATAACTTTGAAAATGTACTAGCCAGGACAAAACTTTTGCAAAGAAAGACAAACATCTTGGTGGTCATCTTGAGAAATATGTCTCAGAGTGCTTTTTAAACAAGAAAATATAGTTCAGCAGGCTTCAAAACATAGTAATCCACACTTAAGTCATGGTAATCAGACAACTACAAATATTTCTAAGCAAAACGTCTACTTTGGGTGGTTATTTGGCGGCCATCTTGAAAATGGCCGCCATCTTGGATTTTCAATTGTGCCAAATTTGATGCTTGTATCATCATTTGCATGATTTTTTGGTTATCGGCCCCACTAATATGAAGCGCATCAGCACCTGCCACTTTCGCCTATTCTTCATACACATCATCAGGGTACAATATAAAAAGGAAAACAGCTTCAAAATTTCAAAGGTAAACCTAAAAAATTTTAAAAAGTAAAATATAAAATAACCAAGAAGCAAATGGTCCACAGCCAAGAATTGCAATTACGATTATTATGAAGGGACATGAAACTACTAAGCAGTCTATTATAATTAATGAGTTATCTAGCTCTCGTACGCCGAATGGACGTATTAAACGTCGAGTCAAAATGTCTCCCGTATGCCGAATGGACGTATCATACGTAGACTCAAAAAAGTTTTTTTAAAAATTCGTGGAAAAATACTTATAGGCCTACCAGCCAAAAACTTTTGAATCACGCGCCTTGGGGGATGCTGGGAGTTCACGGATCAAGGCGTTGTTTTGTTTACAATCGCTACGCAGGCACGCAAGCGCGAATTTCTTTCTTATCGCACTAAAAAGTATCAGTGACACATCTCAAAAATCATTTCGTCACTTTGACATAATTTTTGTACCATTTTAAATTATCCTTTACATGAAGTATTATATATGAAAATGTGTGCAATTTCATGTATAACGCAACAAAAAAATATTTATGATTGTAGCTTTTATCATTTTTGAAATATTTTCATATAAATAACGATAAGTGCAAAAAATTTCAACCTTCGGTCAACTTTGACTCTACCGAAATGGTCAAGAAACGCAATTGTAAGCTAAAACTCTTATATTATAGTAATATTCAATCATTTGCCTTCATTTTGCAACAAATTGGACGTCTCTAGCACAATATTTCGATTTATGGGGAATTTATGAAAAAACTTTTTCCTTACGTTTTCGCGGTAACTCTTCCGATAAGTTTTTTCGTGCGATTGTCCTAATGTTTGCACCCTTTTAAATTTGCCGTTACATAAAGTTTTATATATGGAAATGTGCACAATTTCACGCAAAATGCAACTAAAAACAACCCATGGTTGTAGCTTTTATCAGTTTTGAAATATTTTCATATAAATAACGTTAAGTGCAAAAATTTCAACTTTCGGTCAACTTTGACTCTACCGAAATGGTCGAAAAACGAAATTGTAAGCTAAAACTCTTATATTCTAGTAATATTCAATCAAGAAATATTCTGCCTCTAGCAGAATATTTCGATTTATGGTGAATTTATGAAAAAAAAAAAAAAATTTCCTTATGTCCGCGCGGTAACTCTTCCGAAAAAATCAGAATTTTTTTTATGCGATTGTCGAAATGTTTGCACCATTTAAAATTAGCTGTTACATAAAGTTTTATATATGAAAATGTGCGCAATTTCATATAGAATACAGCTAAAAATTATTGAAGGTTGTAACTTTTCTCTTTTTCGAAAATATTTGCATATAAATCACGATAAATAGAAAAAAACCACGTTCGGTCAAATTTGACTCTACCGAAATAGTTGAAAAACGCAATTGTAAGCTAAAACTCTTACGGCCTAATAATATTCAGTCATTTATCTTCATTTGAAACAAATTTGAAGTCTCTAGAACCATATTGTGATTTATGGTGAAATTTTGAAAAATATATTTAACTTCCCTCCGCGCGCCGATTCGCGGCCGCAACTCTCCGAAATGCGTACATCGCATTATCATAATATTTGCTCCTTTTCATATTAGCCGTTTTATAGAGTTGCATATATCAAAATGTGCGCAAATCCATGAAAAATACAATAAAAAATAATTGAAGGTTGTAGCTTTTACATCTCCGAAATATGTGCATATAAAAAAATATATATATAAAAATTTTGACATTCGATCAACTTTAACTCGTCCGAAATGGTCGAAATCTGCAATCCTAATCTAAAACTCTTAAAGTATCGTAATATTCAATCATTTGTATTCATTTTGAAACAAATTGGAAGTCTCTATTTAGAATTACGGTGAATTTTTGAAAATAACATTTTTTTACGTCCGCACGTTACGAATTCGTACATCATTTTGTGATAATATTTTTACGGTGTTGCTTTTATTGTTTTACAATGTATTATATATCAAAATGATTGCAATTTAGTGTACAGTACAACGAAAAAAAAGTAATCGTTAGCTTGACCGTTTTTGCACAGCGTGATTTGAATACAATTATGTATGAATTTTTTTTTTCGCTACCATATATCGCATTATTTACATATGATAGTTAAATTATTTTTCATTTCTGATGATTGCATACTAAACTTCAGGCAATGAAAAAAAAATGAGCCAAAAATAAACTCTTAATCTTCAAAACTAAGCGCGGTGTGATTTCTTGAAAAAATTATTTTTTCCGCTTCCGCGACTTCAAACCGGCCCCGGCATACGAGAGAGGTTTTGATTTTTAGGGCTTCAGCGTAAGAGGGCTAGCCCTCTTACGCCGATTGGACGTATTAAACGTCGAGTCAAAATGTCTCCCGTATGCCAATTGGACGTATCATACGTCGGCTCAAAAAAGTTTTTTTAAAAATTCGCGGAAAAATATTTATAGGCCTACCAGCCGAAAACTTTTGAATCACGCGCCTTGGGGGATGCTGGGAGTTCACGGATCAAGGCGTTGTTTTGTTTACAATCGCTACGCAGGCACGCAAGCGCGAATTTCTTTCTTATCGCACTAAAAAGTATCAGTGACACATCTCAAAAATTATTTCGTCACTTTGACATAATTTTTTGCCCCACCCATTTTAAATAATCCTTTACATGAAGTATTAGATATGAAAATGTGCGCAATTTCATGTAAAATACAACAAAAAAATACTCATGATTGTAGCTTTTGTCAGTTTTGAAATATTTTCATATAAATAACGATAAGTGCAAAAATTTCAACTTTCGGTCAACTTTGACTCTACCGAAATGGTCGAGAAACGAAATTGTAAGCTAAAACTCTTATATTATAGTAATATTCAATCATTTGCCTTAATTTTGCAACGACTTGGAAGTCTCTAGCACAATATTTCGATTTATGGTGAATTTATGAAAAAAAAAACATTTTCCTTACGTCCGGCGCGGAACTCTTTCCGAAAAAATCGAAATTTTTTTGTGCGATTGTCGAAATGTTTGCACCATTTAAACAAAAATTAGCTATTACATAAAGTTTTATATATGAAAATGTGGCGCAATTCATGTAGAATACAACTATGATTGAAGGTTGTAGCTTTTCTCTTTTTTCGATATATTTGCATATCACGATAAATAGAAAAAAAACCACGTTCGGTCAAATTTGACTCTACCGAAATAGTTGAAAAAACGTAATTGTAAGCTAAAACTCTTACGGCTAGTAATATTCCGTCATTTTTATTCATTTTGAAACAAATTTGAAGTCTCTAGAACCATATTGTGATTTATGGTGAATTTTTGAATAATATATTTACCTTCACTACCGCGCAGGCCGATTCGCGGCCGCAAGTCTCCCGAAAATACCTTACATTGTAGTTATCCTAATATTTGATATTTTCATATTAGCCGGTTTTAAATAGATTTCAATTTAATATTAAAATGTCGCAAAGCCAAATTCATGAAAAATACAATAAAAAAATAAGTGAAGGTTGTAGCTTGTTGTTTTTGACCATCTCCGACATATGTGGCATATAAAATAATATATATATAAAAAATTTCGACATTCGGTCAAATTTAACCTCAGTCCGAAATAAAGGTCGCAAATTCTGCAATTCTAATCTAAAACTCTTACAGTATCGTAATATTAAATCATGTGGTGTTCTTAGTTTTGCAACAAATTGGAACGTCTCTCTCTAGATCAATTATTTAGAATTACGGTGAATTTTTTGAAAATAACATTGTTTTTTTAATACTCTTCGCCGACGAGTCTTACGAATTCGAGTACATAATTGTTTTGTTATAATATTTTTCCGCCGGTGTTTGCTTTTATTGTTTTACCTATATGTAGTATTATATATCAAAATGATTGCAATTTAGAGGGTACAATACAAACAAAAAAAAGTAACTCGGTTAGCTTTTGACCGTTTTTTTTGTTTTTTTCACAGCGTGAGTTGAACTCCAATTTATCTATGAATTTTTTTTTTCGTTCGTTTTACCATATATTGAGCACTATTTACATATGATGAATGGATATCATTTTTCATTTCTGATGATTGCATACTAAACGTTCAGGCAATGACAAAAAAATGAGCCAAAAAGGAACTCTTAATCTTTAAAACTAAGAGCACTGTGATTTTTTTGAAAAATAAAAAAAAAAAAAAAAAAAAATTTTCCGCTTCCCGTGCTCCACTCCAAACCGGCGCCGGCATAGGCGGAGAGCGGTTTTGATTTTTAGGGCTTCCCCCGACGTAAGAGGGGTTAATATCTTAGTTCGTGACTTGTAGTCCATTGGTTCCGGGAACGTGGTTTGGTATTTTCAGCAGTTTGAGTGCTCTGCATAGAGATTGATGGGAGAATTTTTGCCATTTTTTTTAATGCATACAATAATTCGCACTAAATTTTATTTCTTTGGAATATTTTATGTTCCAGAAACTGTGGGTTTTCCTTGCACAATACCTTTGTATTATTTGTGACAAACTTTGCCAGAGATAGGAAACTTGGCTAAGTTTCTAGTGGGGCCTATATCATAGTGCATATGGAGAAGTTCTTTACGTTAGACACTTTGAATTTGGAAGTGGGTTGTTATAAGTGACTTTGTGGCATATGGTTGGGATTTTTCTAGAATTTCTTGAGCAATGTTTAATTTGCCAAGTTTTGCCCTTTTTCCAGCTAAGTTATGGTCTAAGGAAAAGAGTTTATAAGTTTTTTAACTATTAACATTGAGTTATTCTTCTTGGAGAATTAGGAGGTATATTATTTTTGGAAAATATAATTTGATTTGGACATAATATTATTGGGAGATAGAATATTTTGGTCATTTATATTTGCCGATGGTGGTGAGAGCTATGTTTAGGTTTCAATTATTTTGGCAGCCATCTTTGTTGCAAATGGAGACACCATGGTTTGAGGAGATATATGGGCAATAAATTTGTGAGCGTGTCAGTTAGATGCTTTGAGTGTATTTTTTGGAGAATGGGGATTTTCCACATTTTTGGAGTTATCCTGCCTTGGAGATTTAATAGTTTTTGGAGACCTGTTTATTCGCCACATGAGTTATTGGTGAAATAGAGGTGAAGATTTTTTAAATTGCCGAAACAGAGGTGAATATTTTTTATTCCAGGAGTGGCTTTGGGTTTATTATTAAGATGGGATTTGATTTATATATTATACATATGATATATAATTATTATAGATATAATTATTATTATATATAATTATAAAAATCTATAATATATATGTAAGATATAGATAGATTATATTGGAGATTGGCATTGATCTTTGGCTGGTGGACCTTTTTTTGTGGTTATGATTTTTGAGGTTGAATCCCTTGGACTTTTGTTTTTTGTTTTTTGAAATGGCGCCCCAACGTGGGGCTCTGAAGGCTGTTCTCAAATACTGGTGGCATTTGGGTTAGCATTGTCAGGGAGTTGGTTGGCTTTTTTTATGTTTGGACTATTGTTTGTTAGATTGATTAGTGTAACATGGAACTACTATAATTTATTTCAAAATATTTCTTTTGACTTGGTTAGGCCTGCATTGACGTTTAGAATTAACTTTCGATTTTCGATTTTTTAATCATGACAGACCTAAGCTTCCTTGGTTAGAGGTCAGAAGTACACACCCGCTCTCAAAATCACTAAACAAACCACTTTAATGGAAAGGCACAACAATTTTTTATCAGGTATAAAATAGCTCACCAGAAGTTTAATCCTTGTTGAGAAAACTGAAGAATTTTAAGGAAGAACGAAAGGGCTTTGATAGTAACGGTCTACTCTTTGAAGTGGTCAGAGAGCGAAGATGAAGATGAAAATGGAAATTGAATTTAGCTCTTGTCAGAATATAAAGGATTAAAAGTTTCTGAAATGTTTGCTGCTCTTAGAGTTTAATGTTAAATGGAAGCACAAGACGAAAACAACGGAATGAAACTTCCATGCTTAGTCTTTCTTAAACGTCAGTAGCACCTTTGCCTAAATTGTTAACGAGTTTTGATGATGAAAGGTTTGGAATTATTCTTACAGCAAGTTTTGGGAAACAAAGTACTGGAAAGTTTTCTTACACAGATTATGAATAGGTTTGTTGTTACTAAACAAGCAGGTTTCTGGCAAGGCTTTACTTTGATAGACTTTAGAAAGCAGACAAACAAGGTTACTTCCCATGCAAAGGAAACTCTTAAAAACAGCCGTTTGCCTCAGTTCCAACTCAAATGTTTAATGGTTGATGGAAAACAACTTCAAGAGACTGAAGTTAGGATATGAGTTCAGAACCCTTTCAGTATATCAGTAATAAATTAGGAAAATTTACAAGAAGCTGTTAAGAAACCTTTTGCAAAATGGGATATTGATGACGTTTTGGAGTACTTTTTCCTAAAGGAAGGAATGAACAATTTGAAACTTTAAGAAATCAATTGATACAAATTACTAACAACTCAAAACGCCCACTACAAATGAAAATTGTTTGAGAACTTTTTTGAAGCCAATGAACGGTATCAGAATGCAATAAACTTAAGGTAAATTAAGTAAAAGTAAACAACCTTATGCTGAAGCCCGGCATAAAGAATAGAACAAGGAATGGAGTAAAGAAAGTTCAAACTTATCAAGGAGAGGTTTAATGTTAAAACGCTCCAATTCCTTTTTACTTCTTGGCCTCACTTTGTAGTGATAATGTTAATGGTGATCATCCAATACCAGAATTGTCCCTAATTTTAAAACTGCTAAGGAAAAGATTGATAGCGGTTGAGTATATTGAATGGTTTGCACTAAATGTGCAAGAATCGAGCATTATTTGGATAGCTCAATGGCCATTTTTAACTTTGCCAGATAAAGTGTAAAACATTGTCAATGGGTTGGCATTTCTCCATTTCTTTGCTTGTCAGATAATCATGAAAGTTCTGAGTGGTCAGGGATTCGGTGAGTAATACTAAAAAAGCAGTTTCCTAACCCTAACGCAAAATGGAGAAAGGTCAAATCAAAAGGATGCTCAAAAATAGTACACAGAATGGGGGGTATTTTTGTTTTACCAGGTAGTTCCTTTTCAGAGTAATGGGGGCATAGATTCAATGGTTTTACCCACATGTTTTCCTTGTACTTTCGGGCCCACATATTAAAATAGAGGATTTGAAGATTTTCAGGTAGGTAAGCCAAGCTAATTTGCATTTCTGAGTAGTGCTTTAGCAAGGTCAGTGTTTTCAAAGTTGTTTAAAGATAATTTTTGACCTAGTTGTCAATGGGTTTAATGGAGGCCAAAAATGGCCCCCTAATCGTACAAAGATAGTTCAGAAATTTCTGTTAAGATTGTTGGGAGACAGTGCATAATGTAGAAAGCCTATTTGTCTGTCCCAGGTAGTTGATATTAAATTTTGAATTTACCGGCCTTGGTTAAAGTTGTTAAAAGTTTTAGAAATTATGGTTATAAGCTTTTTAGATGAGCTTTCTTGATGAAGCCAGAGAAGAAACATATCAAACATTCAGTTTGTTTTTCCTGGGTTGCCCAAATTCCAGCTCACTGTCTCCCATGGGAAAGATGGTTAGTTTTGGTCAATAGTGGTTGAGTTCCTGTGTACTATTGAAACAAAAATTTGGCATTATGTTTAATAGGAAACATTGAGAAAGTTAATTGTGAATTTGAAATTTCTCCCCTAGGCCTTGCATGATGAATACCTCATTTACTTTTTGGCCTTGGAAGAGAATTTAGATGGAGCAGGGTAAATCATTGGATAATATTAAAATTTCCTATGACAAAATTTTAAAATTCTTTATTACTTCATGTAAAGTCTATGTTGATGTAGGTGGGAAGTGCAGAGGATTTCTAAACAATCTGTATTTTTTAGATTATGAGTGGCAGGATCAGTGAGCAATATTGCAAACAAAAAGCTACTGATCATATTTTAGAGCGAGAATACTCATATTATTTGCACAAAGACAGCACTGACTTAGATTGGGGAGAGCACTGAACATAATAAGAAATTAGTTAGGGTATTTACTTAATAAACACACACAGAGATGAAGAAGGCAGGTTAGTAATGGAATGGTCGTTTGTTTCTCATTTGCTGGAAAGAAACACAAATTTAGCAAAGCAAAATTTTGAAATCTAACCTAAAGAAATTATAAAAAAGAATGATGAATTTTTTATATTAAAAAATGGATGAAAACATAAAGACTCAGGCAGCTCAAAACTTAATTGAAAGAATTGATCATTTGGATAAGTTTTGTGAAGAACAACCAGAGTACAGTTTCTTGCCGCACATGGGAATATTCAAGTTAGACCGCAGTACTACCAAATGCCGAATAGTTTTTCTCTCTAATTTGTGTGAAAAACAAAGTAATGGCTCCCCCTCTATTAGCCACAATCAGGCAATGTGGGCTGGTCCTTGTATTAATCAGAAATTGTCTACTGCCTTGCTACTTTTAAGGTTTGATTCTCATTTATTGTGCTTTGATTTAAAGAAAGCTTTCCAGCAGATAGCATTAAATGAAACTGATCAAAGAAAATTATTATTCTTTTGGTTTAAAAATGTAAGTAAAGGAGATTTTACAATTATAGCATACAAGAATCTTCGTCTAAGTTTTGGACTAAGGTGTAGCCCAACAATATTGATGATTGGTTTGTACAAAATATTGATGCTAGACACAGAAGGTGATTGGACACTTAAAGGAATTGAAGAAACTTATTTACTCTTTTGATATACATGGATAATGGTGCGTTCACCCTGCAAATGATTCTGAAAGCTTACACTGGGGTTTTGATAACTTGAATAACATTTTTAATCCATATAAATTTGAATTACAACAATTCGTTACCAATGATGTTATGCTCCAAGAAAAATTAGATAAGAATTTGGATGAAGTCACTCCTGATGTAATAAAATTATTTGGTTTGAGGTGGAACAGAATAACAGATTGTATTTCTTCTCCTAAACTTGAGCTAGACTCTAAAGCAAACACTAAGAGACTGATATTGAAAAGCATTGCTTCAAATTTCGATCCATATAATTTCAATGGACCTATTTTAAACAGAGCTCGTTTATTTATGCATGAACTACAATTAAACACTTCTCTAGGATGGGATACAGAATTGTCCACTGAGCAACAACGAGAATGGCGTAACATAGCCAAACAAGTTAACAAGACTCCTCCAATTAAGGTACCTAGATTTGTCGGGGAGAGAAATGAGTCATATCGTTTAATTGCATTTACTGACAGCAGTAAAATAATCTATGGGACAACAATTTTTATTCAGTGCATAGAAACTAAGCAAGTCAGTTTTGTTCTAGCAAAGAATTGCTTGGTTAACAAGCAGTTAGAAAGCAAAAGTATTCCATCTCTAGAATTCCAAGGGATAGTTTTGGGAACAGAAACATTATTGGATTTGAGTAAGGATTTTGCAGGTCCTCAGTGACCTAAACCTGTTAGAAATGTAGAATCGGTACTGTATACAGATAGCATTGTTTCACTGAGCTGGATTAATTCTTATGTGAACAAATTAGATAAAATGAATAAAAGGAGTGTCTTTATCATGAATCAATTGGATCACATTCAAAGGACTTGTGAAAATAACCCAGTTAGAATTTGTTTTGTCAGTGGTATCTTGAACCCTGCAGATTGCATAACTAGGCCTATGTCGTACAAACAGCTTTTGAAAACTAATTATATCACTGGCCCAGAATTTTTAAGATCTGAAAGGGATGAATTGAGCAGTAAAGCTGACACATTTGATATAGTTGTACCCAATCCAAATTTTAATCCATTGAATGGAAATTCCTTCTCAATTTCTGCATCTAAATTAAGTGAATCACAAGTCTTAGCAGAATCAAACCCTGAACATTTAGTCCTACTGGACAAGTGTTCCAGTTTCTTTAAGCTTGTTAGAATTCACAAGTATGTTCTGAAATTCATTGCTTTGCTCAAAAGAAAAGCAAACTCAGTTTCTTTTAACTTTGGTGATGCATCCTCCTTTAATTTGGAAGCTACTAGACATATCATAAGGAATGATCAGAGAATCTGGTATGGTGAAGTTTTCCAGTATTTAGAAAACAAAAATAAGAGAGTCAAGCACATTCCTAATATTATTGCTCAACTTAATGTATATATGGATGACCATGGACTCTTGAGAATTAGAAGTAAAATGCCTAAATGGAGAAAAGATACTTTTGTCAACTTTCCTACTTTACTTCACAAACACAGTAAGTTAACTCTGTTAATAATAAAAGATTTTCATGAGAAATTCTCACATGCTGGTGTTTATTCCCTTTTGTCAGAGATGAAAAAAAAGTTTTGGATTCCACATTACTTTTCAGTAGTAAAAAAGGCCCTTAAAGAATGTCATTTGTAAGAGATTCAAAGAGAACGGTTAAGGTCAATCAAAGTGCCTATCGCGATTTTAGGATTGACCCTCCCTCTATACCATTCAGGTATATTTTTATTGATCATTTTGGACCGTATAACGTTAAGCTTAGTGGTAAAAAGAGCAAAGTTTGGATACTATGTTTAACTTGTCTCTGGTCGAGGGCAATTAATCTAAAAATTTGTTTAGATCTCACTACAAAAGAATTTTTAGGAGCTTTTCAACTGCATTCATATCGGTATGGAATCCCTCAACTAGTCTTGTCAGATCTTGGATCTCAGTTGGTTGCTGAAGTTAATGTGGTCACTAATTTCCTGGGTGATCCTGAGAGTCAGCTTATTTTGAAGAAAATGGTGTAAAGTCAATTAAGTTTCAGCAGTATCCAAAGGGATGTAACGAATTATAGAGGACTTGTTGAGACTTGTGTTAAGATGAGTAAGCGTTTAATCCATGGAGCATTAAAAAATAATGTTAGACTTCCGTGATTTTGAGTTTTTTGTAGAGCAAACCAGTTAACAGGCGCCCTATTGCCTTCAAAGAAGGGTTGAGAGACAGTATCACAGATGAAGTGCCTGATGCAATTACACCAGAAATATTAATTCATGGATATGAATTGCTGTCTATTAATATTATTCCTGACTTGCAGGGCAATCCAGATGAAGATCTGAACTGGACAGCAGATGATCATGTTAGCAAAGTTTTAGACAAGTATCAAAAAATTAGAAATGTGAGGTCTCGACTTATTAACATTTATAATTCAGAATTTATAGCACACTTAGTGTCACAAGCTACAGACGAAAGGAGTAGATATAAACCAGTGACACACAAAAGAATTCAAGTTGGTGATATTGTTCTGTTAAAAGAACCGCACATGAAACCTTCAAATTACCCAATGGGTATTGTTAAAAAAGTAAAATTAAATGACTTGGATGAAGTAACTGACATAGCTGTGTTTAAGGGAGCTTCTCGTGAAACTGTAAGACGGCATGTTACTTCAGTAATACCTCTCTTAAGCCCTGTGACTAATGACAGTGAAGAACAAAAGGCAGATTATTAAAGAGGACAGTAGTACACATCAAAGAAAAAGAGAAAGGCTGCTGTCATTAGTGAGGCAAGAACAATAGATACGTTAAGAAATTAGTATGCAGTATATATTTGGGTGTCGGTAATTTTTTTTCCCCCTTAGAATGTTACTCAATTTTGTAACATTACCTTTACCATTCGAATTTTGACTAAATTCGAATCCCCCCTTTGAAGTGTTGAAGAATTATAAAATTATATATATATATATATATATATATATATATATATATATATATATATATATATATATATATATATATATATATATATATATATATATATATCTAAGTTCATATTTGTTTTATCCTTGAAATCCCCCTCCCCCTTTTGCCATACAAAGCAAAATCAAAAAGAAATACTGGGAGTTTCAAGGATAATATGCTCAGTCCATAGATGGCTCTGCTGGCTGTATTTTAATATTTGCAGTTCCTGATTCCATCATCCTTGGGAAAAAAATTTCACCTACTGGTAATGAGAGAAGAGTGATGAGGCAGATCGGCCATATTGGATAATGTTTTCTTCTAGTGAAGAAGTGCTATGAAGATGGAGTAGCACTTTAATTTAAGGCCACCTCTCAACCTGCAATTGCCTACCACAAGTGCTACCATGAAGAGTGCAATATCAAGATTTCAGAATACATATTTCTCAAACAATGGATCTTCTGCTGCTCTTCAATTTGCATTGGGATTTTAAGGATATGGCCTACCAACCCTAGTAAGTTTCCTATGATTTTGTGGCATATGGTTCAACTTTGGTTAGGGGGTTATAATATTTGAAATTAATATTAATTATCGAAGTCTTCAGCCCTAATTATAAATTTTCTATGGATTGTATGCTAATTATAAAATTACTAGTGTTATTTCTAGCTTAATTCCAAATCTTTTTGTGCATAGGATAGCCTAGTGGGTGTTCAGATTTGCTCTAAATCGATATACCGTATAAGATTTTATTTTCCTGAGTTTGTTTTTTCATATTTAATTTAATATTACATAACTTAGGATTTTAGTGAGCCTAACTTTTTAATTTGTTACTGGGCTAGGTTACTTGTGCTTGCTGGAAGGTAGCCTAGTATCATCGGCTTCAGTCATCTTCCTGGTCTTGGCAAATTTATTTAGGTACCTAATTCAGTTATATGTAATATTATATTGGCATATTTGCATTTGATATTGATATATTGTATACCATTCATTATTGCTTATAAAGGGACTTTAGATAAATGTTACGTTAGGTTTTTGATGGAATTTTTTTTTTTTCGTGGTTTGCAGAATCCATAGTTTTCAAAAAACAGGCAAGAGTTAGAGTGGGTTCTACCACAGGCAGTCACTAGTGATTGAGGATTCCACTTCAGCCATCAGAGTTCCATTGCTTTGCCATATTTAATATTTATCAATATAAATAAAGAATCTAATATTTTTAATTTTAAAGTTTCTTTATCCAATATTGACATTAAAGTTATTGTTACTCTGCTCTCGCTGCTCTTGTTATATTTTCATACTGTTTTTTTGTTTTTGAAAAGAGAAGTGTTCTGTGGTTCTTTCTTTTTGGTTTTGTAACTAATTGGAGGCAAATGGCATTACTGCATTGTGGTCCTATGGAGATGTTGTGTATTTTTTATGTTCACCAGTATGTTATTTTTGGAGACATATAATTGCCGAATTACGAGTTCATCGTAGTTTTTTATCCCGAATAGGTGATAATTATTTATATAATTGGGCAGTAACATGTGAGAGATACATCTTCGAGACAAATTTTGAGCAGCTTAGTCATATCCTGGAGATAATTTCGTGAAATGTGTTTACTTAGTGTCAGTATACAACATTTTTTTTTAGAATCATGTGTTTCCAAAGTTGTGAGTCTGACTAGACATGTTTTATGCTGCAGTTCGAGCACACGTGTCCGCAGGTGGATTTTTCTGCTGACAGTAGTGTGATGAGTCCGGTGTGCTGACTTTTCCTCTAGTGGTGATTGCTCAGAGTTTTGCAATATCTGGAAATGTTGACCATAGCATTTCATGAAAGCGCATGTGTAAGAGTTTGCTTTCTGGCCGTGTCCAGTCGATGAATAGTTGCGATGGCAAAAATTCCGTAACTATACATATTGCATTTGTTGGGGAAAATGCGGGATTATGTATATCATGCATATATTATGTGCTTTGTGATGGGGAAGTTCACTTCTCATTATCTTTTTTTTTCTTCTTTTTTTCCTTTTCCTATGAGAGATGTAATTGGGGATTCGGCTTTAAATAGCATTTTTTTTTGGACGGGAGATGTAATTTATCAGGGTTGTGATTTACATAAATGGGCGTTTGACATTAAGTCTCATTGTAATTAATAATGTAACCGGTAAATGGTTTTTGCAGTTAAACATTGGAGATTTTTACTGATTTTGTGGGTTGTTCAAATATCAGAGCTTGAGAGAACATTTTTGATTTTTGGGTCTGGGCTTGTTACATGATTTTTTTTCTTGGGCTCATTACCTTTTTTCTTTTTTTTTTACTTGTGAGAACTTTCGAGTTTGAAATGTGAGTGCAGAAGTCCGTGGAGTTGCTGTGAGTTCTGGATTGTGTGTGTTAGTGTATGAGTCTGGAGAATTGAGTTAGAGAACTTAATGTTTTATTCTTTGCGAAGTTGTGATTTGATGACTTATGATTTAGTGGGTCATATTAAATGGAGTTGAATTGGGAGGCGTTTCAGTTAGCAGTTTCATGAAATTTTGAAAGTCCCATTATTTGATAGAAGTTAGAATGTCTGGGATTAATTTTTCTTTTTTGGGGGGGGGGGGAATTGGACTGATGACCTTGACTGACAATACTTTACGGCACGACCATAATCGCGTCGTTTCCCCGACGCCTAGCAAGACGCCCACACCCCCAGCCGTGCAGAGATGGTTGCTGTCATTTGCCAGGGTAATTAAGAAGTTTTCTACGAGGTCTACAGAGGTTCTACAGCGCTTTTGGGTCTACAGAAGCCGTTTAGAGTAAGTCCTTCTACAGGGAGGCATTCACCGCCTTCCCTACAGCTTGCTACAGTCTTGTGCAGGAAGTTCGCAAGACAAAGAGGGGATATTCAAGGAAGTCCAAAATGAGAAAAATTTATACGCCCTAGTAATTATTTTGAGATGAAGTGTGATAGACATTTACTTATTAATAGATGCCTTGGGCGATGTCTTTTGTTTTTTTGGACATCGCCCCAGGACCCATGTTGGGGTTTACCAGATCCACCCCATGCCAGGAACTGTGACCAATTCTTACATCGGATTTACAAGGAAAAATTCACTTCCCCAGAGGATTAATACAACACCAAAACGGTCCAGTTAGGTATGGACAACAGAACTCAGCTTATTTTTCACCATATATAATGAAACATAACCATAGTAATAAACTGTAATTTGTCACGTATGAATTTATAGCAGCAACTGCCGGGTACAAGAGGTCAAATGATGGAATCGGCCTTAATAAAAGAAAAGAGGGGCAAGTATGAACCATGAACATCTCCAAAATGGAGTGTGGAATTTCATCAAGTGATCGACGAAGTTTTTTCACGTTCAACCAACGCTTAAGAAGATTAAAGGGAAGATTATCAGCGGGGGTTTGACCTAAATTCACTTCACCTGGACCTTTGGATGGGCTCTTTTTGTTATGAAATACCACCTTTTATCATGTAAAACCTTTCTCCATTTCATATACCTGAAGAAGAGAGACAGCAGTCTCCTGAAATAAAATAAGTAACTGAATTCTCTTCTATAATTTTGGTGTTTTTTATGGCTCCTTTTATTAGACTGGAATTTCTGTTGTAACAGAACCATTTTTTACCAGTCATTTTCCGGCCCATTATGGAATTCAACAATCCGCCCTTTTCCATGATTCTTCCCTTACTTCCAGAAGTTTGAAGCCCAGTTTTCCGGCAAGTTTTGAGGAAAGAACTGATCAGACTTACAACCGGCTGAAAATCAAAAATAAAACACTTCTTTTAGAATGAATGCCTCAAAGAACAAGTACTACCAAAGAAAATGTTAACGGATTCGGGAAATGGACTCTGCAATCAGGAACCCCTTCCCTCATCTCACGATAAAGATTTTTTTTCTGGAGGAAAATGCATCGCCTACACAAAAACCGACATCTTCGTACTACGCAGATCGTGGAAAGGAAAGGTCGGTTGAATTCCACAATGGGCGGCGAAAATGACTGGTAAAAATGTTTTCTGTTACAACAAAGAATTCCGAATCTAATCATGGAACTCAGTCTAATCTTCGCCTTCCTCACTACGGACCGACATATACAGATATCTGATTTCATTCATGTTTCCGACATGGCTGCCTATAATAGTGTGACTCATTTCCAACAGGAACTTTTTAACGCAAGTTGTTCAAATAACTTGATAAGCAATAGCGCATGGAATAATCTTTGAGCAACAAGACAAAGATTTAAACTTATTTCCCAACACCCCCCTTACTGTAAAATCAACATTTTAGTTTTACAAATCTAGGCTTATCTTTTTGTCCCTTATGCCAGACTGCAAAAACAATCCTTGACTTCATAGTGGTCTTTTGATACAAATTTATATCTTGAACGAAACTACACAAAGCCGTGAAGAGATATGTTTAAAAAGGTGGTTGGTTACTAAATGCCTTTTAACTGACCGAAATTAGAAATAGCTGGTTCCCCCGTAGATTTATGACCAGCCCATTCGCTCGCTAAAAAAGTTAGAATGTTATAATAAGTAGTATCAGACAAAAGACAGCAAAATCGTAACAATGGGACAAATGACTGAATTCCTCACCTCGACAAAATTGAAGCCTAACTCCTTAGCGACATACAAACACTTATGACAAACTGACAAAAAATCCCCTACCTAAAAAAAACGGCCCCACAGAATTTTTTCCGGAAAGTAAGATTAATTGGGCCAAGACAAAAAGAAGTATTGAACTAGTTAGAAGAAATTTAAAGTAATTTAATCCTAAACTCCCCTATCTTTTATGGCCTTCAACCCAAACTCACAAAGACAATCTTCCAATCAGACCCATTCGTTTCATGTGCCGGAGCTTTCCATTACAAAAGTTTCTAAATGGTTTGCTGGCCACCGTTTTCCCCCCATTTTTTTAGGCACTTTTTCCTTTTTTCACTCCCAGTCACATTGAACCATTAGGAAGGAAATTTTTGTCACAAATTCAGTAGAAGCACATATAGCCACTTCACACCATAAAACTTTTTAAAGCCTTGAATGTACATTCCCTATTCCACAAAAGTACCAAGTACAGAACGTTCTTGCGTTTTTTCAGCGAGGAAAAACTTATCCCCCTGATTTCAGATCATGTTTCCCATTGTTGGCGCTTAAACAAAATAATAAAGTTAGTTGAATTATGTGTCATCTAATTAACGTATTTTATTTTCATTCGGGGGAATCATTTTTACAAGCGAAATTTGGTGTAGTATGGGTAGTCCTTTAAGTCCTGTTATAGCCATAATCTGTACATGGAATACTTTGAAACTACAGTAATAAATGCAATAAAACCCAAAAACATGCTTTGGATGAGATATGGTTGATGATATTCTAACATTTTGGGGAATTAATAGGTTGGGGCAAATTTTAATTGAAATTCCCTTTCCAAAATTAAACCGCCATTAGTACCCAGCCATCAAATTTCAAAGAAGTTGAATTTGGGAAACAGACAACAAAATTCCCTTTCTTAATGTTTTAATAAATCAGAGACACGAAACAGAATACACAAATTTACCATCATACAGAAAACCTAACGTTTCTCACTTTTCATGTCATTCACTACTTTAGCTATCACGACATTGCTATCAAGATTAAGTGGTTTAGCCAGCAACCTGTTGTTTTCTTAAGAGGTCCTTACGAATTTGTTCCCCAGAATTCCTGGAAAAACAAGAATTTGAACTAATTCGTAAGCAACTTTGGTCCTTTAAAGGTAAATCCTGACCATAACAAATGAGAAAGCAATTCACAAAGCAAACAGTGATTTTCTTTTACTGACCCTCCTGACCCCCTAAAGACAAGACCTAAGATTTTTTACACCCAACCCCAAACCCAAAAATAAAAATTTCCCTACCTGGACACGATTAAAAAAGGTGACTCCAGAATCTTTGGAAAGTACTAAACCCTTTTGCATTTGGAAAAGAACTTACCCGAACACCTTAGTCCAAATCCCTGATTAACGTCCAACCAACAAAAGACATCGCCCCAAGGACATTGGGGTTTTACCCAGATTCCCATGCCAGGACTATTGACCAATCTTACATCGGATTTACATGAAAATCACTTCCCCAGAGATTAAATACAACACAAACGGTCAGTGTTAGGTAATGGACAAACAGAACTCAGCTGATTTTGCAACCATATCAAATGAGGCCATAAACCATAGAATAAACTGGAATTTTGTCACGTATAACGTTATAAGTCAGGCAACTGCCGGTACAAGAGTTCAAATGATGGAATCGGCTTAATAACAGAGAGGCATGGTAATGAATCATCTCAAAGGGAGTGTGGATTTCAGAAGTGTATCGACGAAGTTTTTCTTTTCATTTCAACCAACGCTTAAGAAAGAAAGAAAGAAATTATCAGCGGTGGGGTGACCTAAATTCACTTATTACCTGTTGGATTGGATCTTTTGGATAAATAAATCACCACCTTTTCTGTAAAACCCCGTTTCTCATTCATAATACCCTGAAAACAGAAGACAGCAGTCTCTGAAATATAAAGTATGTAAAAAAAATTTTTTGGTGTTTTTTGGTTTTTAAAACTATTCTCTCTATATGTTTTGTGTTTTTTATGGGCTCCTTTTATTAGAATTGGAATTTCTGTTGTAACGGAACATTTTTTACCCAGTCATAATCTAATATATATAATATATACTATATATATATATATATATTATATATAGATTATATATATATTATAGAGATCTATATATATATATCTAATATAATATAGTATATAATATACTATGTTATTATTATATATATAATATAATATCATATATTATATATATATATAATATATTATATTATATATATATTATATATATATATATATATATAAATATATAATATAATATATTACATATATAATATATATTAGATATATAATAATATATTATATTATATATTTTATAATATTAAAAAAAATTAATATAATATATATATACTATATATATATATATGATATATAGTATATATATATATAATATAATAATAGTTATATATATAAGTATCAATATAGATATTATATAGACTATATATATATATATTATATCTATATAATTATATTATATATATTAATTTATTAATATATAGTAGGAATATATATAATATATATATATATTATATTATATATATGATATAAATATATATATATTATATATATATTATAAATATATTACGTTATAATTAATATTATATAGTATATTATACTTATTATATATATATATATATATATAGATATAATATCTTTATATTATTTATACTTATACATTAATATAATCATAATATATATCTATATATCTATATATATATATATTATATTATATACTATATATATATATATACTTATACTTATATGCTATATATATATATATATATATTTATTATTACTATAAATTTATTTATATATATAATCATAAATTTATTTATCATATTATTATATAATATATTATATAATCTATATAATTGGCTATTATATATCTATTAGATATTTATATATATATTATATATATATTATATATATAATCATCATATATATCAATTCTATATATAATATAATATCTCGAATCTTATGCCTATCTACTATATATATATATTTATATTATCTATATTATATTATATTAGTTATATATCTATTTATATATCATATCTACTCGATATATATATATATATATATATATCTACTTAATATCATAATATATTATATATCTATAATATAATCATATACTCTATATATATAATATCTATTATATATGTTATACTATATATTCCTATAAATACTATATATATATCTAGATACTTATAATCTATATATATAATAGATTATATATAAGACTCATTATATATATATAATGATAATCTAATATAGCTATATATAAATATTATAGATAATAAAGTCATATTATATAATATTACGATATCCTTATCATATATATATATGCTTTACTATACTCATATAAATATATAGATATAATATAAATAGCTATATTTATCTAATATAGAGGTATCTAGACTATCACTACTATTATATACATAAGTCTATATTAATAATATATAATATATATACTAGCCTGATATATATATTATTATATAATCTAATCCTTATAATATATATATAGATATATATCATATCATAATAAGCATATATTAGATATCCCAATATAGCATATATATATGAATATCTCTCTAGTCTATATCATATATCATATATATATATATATAACTCTATCTATATATATGATATATATATAGCTATAATAGATATATCATGATACGTATATATTATATATATTATAATAAAATATTTATTATAACTACTTATAATATCATTATATCTATATAATATATATTCTCATCTCTAGGAATCGATCATACTATATGATACAAGATCATATATCTATATCTCTAGTATATATATTCTATAAGATATAATATATATAGATATATATATTATAATCTATATATATATATATCAAATATATATATATAATATCTATATAGTTATATATATCTATATATAGTCATATAAAATCTTAATCTTATATCATCGATACATATCTAAGATATATATACACTAGATATCATACCTATTAATAGATATAATATATATTATTCATATATATAATCTATATATATCCATATAGATATCTTAATATATACGATATATAGTTATAATCAGATTATATATATAGATTAGTATATATAATATATACTATATATATATATATATAATACTAATATAGTATAGTAGTAATATATGCCTAAGAACCAGGTACTATGTCGTCCACTATACGATAAATGGGGATTACCAATCCCACAATTAACAAGTAAATCCTCTTGTAGTTTACAAATAAAATATATTCTCTTGTACCAGGATTCAAAGCTTTCGACCATCCACTGGTCGTCTTGTTCACGCCACAAAGCGGATTTTTAACTTCATTGTGGATTGTCTCCCCATACCCCCAAATATATCAAATATATTATATATATAATTAATTTTTTGTTTTTTTTTAATATTTAATTATATCAATCTATATTATAGTTAATAATTAGATATATATTATTATATATATATTATTATATAATACATATAATATTACATATACCGGAAGAAGCCAGGTACTATGGGTCGTACCTCTAAGTTAAATGGGGATACAATCCACAATGAAGTAAAATTCCTTCGTTGTAGTTTTAAAAATATATATCTCTTGTTTACAGGATTAAAGCTTTAAAGCTTTCGGACCATCCACTGTCGTTTCTTGTTCCACCACAGCGGATTTTACTTTTTTACTTCATTGTTGGATTGTAATCCGCCTATCAAATATATACTTATAATAATAATATTTATATAAGATATATATATATATTATATATATATATATATATCTATATAGGATATATTTAGATTATATATTATATATATATAATATTATAAATATAAGTATATATAATATATAGATATATAAAATATTATATAGTTTGATGACCAAATAATATAAGACCAAGGGAGAACATTTTTTTAATGTTTAACGAACTTTAGAGTAATTAATAACCTCATCATCAGGCTGAAAAATTTAACATGGATGAGGAGACCACTGGTAAATCTCATTAAATGAAAGAAATGTTTCCTCCTGGTCTATTGGCAATATTAATTTGTTCATTAAGCTAAGAGTTCCAAACAGTCCGCCCAATTACTGAGGACTATGGTATAAAATACTCTATATATATATCTATAAATATATAATTATATAAATATAATTAATATATATATAATATTATATAATATATAGTATATATATTATATAATATAATATACCTACAAATGTAATATTTATATCTATATATATATATTATCTCTTATTATATATTATTATCTATTATATATATATATCTTATATATACTTATATATATATACTATCTCATATATCTATCATCTCTATCCTAATTAAATCATTCCTGTATCTATTATATATATATATATGATAATCTATATCTATCATATTAACTATATATATATATAGTTATATATATTCTATATCTATCGATATATATCCCATATACCATTGTCTCTTATATATATCAATAGATATATATACTATATATTCATATATCTATCTATCTATCTATTATACTATCTATATTATATACAAACGACAAGACCAGAAAGATACCCCCAACCCAACAAACAAACAAAAATTCCCCTACCTGGACACTGCACCGATTAAATTAAAAGGTGACTTCAGAACCTTGGAAAACAATCTAACCCTTTTGCATTTACTTTACCATCCGAACAACCTTAGCCAAACTCCCCTGATAAACGTCCAACCAAAAAACGACACTCGCCCAAGGACATTGGGGTTTACCAGATCCCATGCCAGGAACTGCTGACCAATCTTACATCGGATGTTTACAGGCAAAATCACTTCCCCAGGAGATTAATACAACAACACAAACGGGTCATTGTTAGGTATTGGACAACAGAACTCAGCTATTTTCAACCATAATAAATGAAACATAACCATAAGAATAAAATGGAATTTGTCACGTATAAGTTATAGCAGCAACTGCCGGGTACAAGAGTCAAATGATGGAATCTTGGCTTAATAAACGGAGAGGCAGGGTAAGTGAAACATCTCAAAAGGAGGCGTGGATTTCAAGAAGTGGATCGGGGGGGGGGGGGGGGGGCGAAGTTTTCAGCAATTACAACCAACGCTTAAGAAGATTAAAGTTGAAAGATTATCAGGCGGGGGTTGACCTAAATTCACTACCTGTTTGGATGGATCTTTTGGTATTAAATACCCACCTTTTCTGTAAACCTTTCTCATTTCATATACCTGAAGAGAGAGACAGCAGTCTCTGAAATATAGTACGATTCTCTCTATATTTTTGGTTTTTTTATTTTTTTATGGGCTCCTTTTATTAGATGGAATTCCATGCTTGTAACAGAACATTTTTACCAGTTCATATATATATATATATATATATAATATATATATATTATAATATATATATATATATATTATAATATATATATGGATATTAATTATATAATATTATATATAGTAATATAAATATATAAGATATATCTATATATATATGTATATTATTATATAATTAATTATATATAATATTATATTATATTAATATTAATTATATATATATATATTTGATATATATATATATATATATATATTAATAAATAAATACATAATAGTATATATTTATATATATATATATATATGATATATTTAATATTATATATTAATATGATAATATAAATATATATATAATATATATATAATAGGATAGATATTTATATATAATGAAAGATATAATAGATATATTATATATATATATATAGTATCTTAGTATATAAATTATATATATATATATATATGTATATATTATATATAGCAGAGATAGATATGATATATATATATATATATATTATATATATTATATATATATTATATATAATATTGATTATATTAATATTAATAATTACATATATATATATATTATATATATATATAATAATAATATATATTATATATTATTAGTAATATATATATTATATATATAATATTCATATATATATATAATATTTCATAATATAATATATATATATTATATATATATATATATATATATATATAGTTATATATATGTATATTGTAGATTACAATATATAATAAATATGTATAGATATATATATAATATAATTATATATATATATATATATAATATATATATATATATATCTTGATTAGTATTATATGCAAGATATATATATTATATATATATAGTATATAATATATTAATAGATATATATAGATATTATCATATAAACAAAATAGTTATCTATATCTGTATATATATATATAGAATATATATATAAGATATATGATTATATTATATATATAGATATATATATATATGCACTATATTCATATAATATATATACGATATAGATATTACTATATATATAGATAATATATGTACATATATATATATATATCTAATGCAGAAGCCAGGTACTATGTCGTACTCCCTAAGTAAATGGGGAATAACAATCCACCAAATGAAGTAAAATCCTCTGTTGTTTAAAATTTAAACTATTATCTCTTGTACAGGATTAAAGCTTTCGGACCATTGCCACTGGTGGGTCTTGTTCACCCACAGCGTGATGGTTGAAAGCTTTAAATCTTTGTACCAAGAGATATATATTTTAAACTCCAATGATTTTACTCTCCATTGTGGATTGTATCCCCATATATAATATATAATAATATATATAGATATATATATAATTAGTATAGTTATATAAATAAATATATTAGTTTGATGACAAATAAATAAATAAGACCTAGGGAGAACATTTTTATATTTACAACGAACTTTAGAGGTATAATAACCTCCCATCATCAGGCTGAAAATTTACAATGGGATGAGAAGTCCAGAAATCTCATTAAATTAATCAATGTTTCGTTCCTGGTCTTGGCAATATGTTAGTTTGTCATTAAGCTAAGAGTTCCAAACAGGCCGCCCAATGACTGGATAGAACTATGTATAAATACAATATTATATATTATAATTATTATCTATCATATATATATATATATCATATTAATATATATAGATATTATAGTAAATATATTATAGTATTATTAAAATATATATATATTAGATATATATATATATTAGTATAATGACAATATATGATATATATATAGTAGTATAGTAGTTATATTAGAATATATATAGATAAGTATATAATACATATACATGTTGTTATAGTATATATATAACTATATATTATATTATATATAATAGTATATAATATATTATTAATTATATATTATTATATCTATGTATATATATTAATTATATTATTATATAATATTATATATATAATATATATATATATATTGTATCATATTATACATATATAGTATAATATATATATATATATATATATATACTATATATAGTTATCTCGTATTATATATATATATTATAACTATATGATAGATATACTATATATATATACTATATGACTATATATATAATAATAATATATATATAACTCTATATATATATCATATATGTATTTATAATGTGTATATTATATATAATATCGATATATATACTTATCTATATATAATAATATTAATATATTAATAATATATATAGCATACTATATATTAATTTAAAAAAATACAGATATTAAAATATATTGAAACATATTATATTATTATATATATAAATATTATACAATATATATTATTATATTATTATACATAGTATTAGGATAGATATAGTATTGTAAAAAACAAATACAGATATTAAGTCTAATTCTTAGTTTTTTTAGTTTTTAGGTTGCTGTGGGATGAACAGAGACCAATAATAGGGTGGGGTGATAGAATAGATAGAATAAAAATGCAGATATTTATAGATATATTCTAGATATATAAGTACATATCATTCGTCACTTCATTATTTTTTTGTGGAGGGATGTGTAGTGGGTTACTTCCAGCTGGTGTGTGTGTGTATATATGGAAATATTATTAAATATATATATATAGATTATATATATCTATATCTTATTATATATATATATAGATAATTAGATTATATGATATTACACACCACAAAACAAGATATTATATGTATTATATAGATATTATATATATATATATAATATTATTATTAATTGATTTAAGATTATAATAGCTTAAACTAATTAAATAACTCTACTATAAATACTAAATATGATAAATATATATATTATATAATATATATTATATATATATATATATATATATATATAATTAATATATATTATATAACCATATATATACCCAACAAATATATATCATATAATAATTAGTATATATTTATATATATAATATATATATATAATAAATAATATATTATACTTATATATATTATTAGATATTAGTATTATATTATATAACTATATATATACATATAATATATATATAATCAATTATATATGATATATAGATATATATATATAAATAAATATATTAGATATATATTATATATTATATTATATTATATAATATATATATATATTACATATAATATACTATTACTATATAAGATATTATATATATAATATTTATATATTGATCCATTTATATATAAGATGTATAGACTATATATATATATATATATATTATAATATATATATCATTATACTAATATATACCTAATATTATATACATATTATATTATTATAATATTAATATATCTTATTTTAGTTTATATTATGTATAATATCATATAATATATATACAGATATATAACTAATATTATATGTATATTATAATATATATATATGATTATATATATATATATATATTATATATATATATATATACTACATATATTATGTATATTATATCTATTATATATCATATAGTTTATATCACTAGATATGTCTTTTATATCTATATGGATATATATCATCCATCATAATATATTATATATATTATTATCATTATATATATATTCTATATATATATATATATATTAGAATCAGATCGATATAATATATAAATTTACTATACATATATATTATACTACTATACTTATACTATTCATAATATATATTAGTTTTATTATTCATATATATAACACACACACCAGCTGAGTAACCCTACACTGCCCATCAAAAATAATGAATGACTGACTGATATTTACTGTATATATCTAGATCTATTCTATAAATATCTGCATTTTATCTATCTATCTATCACCCCTATTATTGTCTCTGTTCATCCCAGCAACCTAAAGAGAAAAACAAAAAACAAAAAAATACGAATTAGACTCTAATATCTTATTTTTTATTTTTTCAATTTAATTTTTTCCCAACTCCTTCCCAACCACCTCCCTGGACTTATAGGGCCATCGAGAGTGTTCACGATTCATCTCACCAACCTTGAAAACTATGTTTACTAGAATACTTAATATCTGTTGTTTTTTGGCTTATTTGTTTTTAACTTGGTATGTTTCGCATCCCTCTTCCTGTCGAAGGCTGAATTTGCCTTACTTGAAGAGCATCGGAGAGTAACTAATCTTGGTTAAGTTGACCTCAAAAACTATCGATTAGACACTAATATCTGACCATTTTTGGTTTATATTTACATGTCAGCCCAACCATTTCCCACCGGCCATTCCTATTCAAGGGCTTGATATTGGACTTAAAAAGGCAATTTTGAAGGGTCACTAAGTGTCCTCCAGTGACCTAAAGAAAACTATGGATTTTTGGACACTAATATCTGTTTTATTTTTTTCGGTTATTTTTACGATTTTACCCACCTTTCTTTCCAATCACACTTCCTTACCTCCCGCCCCTCCCTATTGGGGATGACTTGGAATTTGAAATGACATCGTGAGTGCCAACTATTCATCCCAGTGACCTCAAATACTATGGATTGGAGACTAACGTCTGTCATTTTCTGTTATTTTTTACATGTTTCATCCCCATTCCCAATCCCTTCCCACACCCCAACGCCTTAGGTGCCAGTGATTCTTAGCCCCCTTACCCCCCCAGTAAATTCCTTTTCCAAATTTAAGGTTTAGATGTATATCTCCAAGTTTCGGCTGAAATTGCTCAATGCATTTCAAAGTGTTTGTGGCACACACACACGCCCAACACACTTCATGATACATTTCCCGCAAACATACATACATCCAATTCATATATATAGATGTTTAATATTTTATTTTTAGCGGAAGTTTTACCACTTATAGGTAATAAGGCATTTAAACGCTAAAGTTTCTCGTCCATACCCATCTCATCCCTGAAACTAAGGGTCATGAAGCAGTATCAAAAGTATTATAAAGTTGGCCGAGGCAGGGATAATAGAAGAGGTGCACAATTTTATGTTTAAAACGTACACGTTCCTGGAAGCCGCCTGTTTGGCTTAGTGAGGTTGGACAGTCGGGGGGGGGGGCAAGCCTCAGACCTCATATGATAGCCAAGACTTACCCGCTGGTGTTTTACTCGTGGGCCGTAAATTGAGCGGTTGGAAACTTTATTAGGTTTAGAGGCACAAGAAAGAGACTACAAGAGAAAATATGGCTGGTTACCGAACATCGATACGATGCACAAGATGATATTGAGATAAGGGATCACAAAATATTAACCTATATACTTGGATGCATTAAAAGAAAGTAGATTGGCTAGTATGTCGATGAAAACACCATTAATTTCTTGCAATCTGAAATGACATTAAAACATTTCTGTTATAAGCCCAATCTGAATGCGTTATACTCCATTCTTAGATGTCCAGTTAAAAAAAAAAAAAAAAAAACAAAAATTAAATAAGAAAAAACCAAAAACGTTAAGAAAATAACTGGCATTAATCCGGCACAGTTTTATATTCGGTAATTATTATGATGACATGGGTTATTGGTTTTTCAACAAACGAGAGAGAGAGAGAGAGAGAGAGAAGAGAGAAGAGAGAGAAGCGGAAGAGAGAGAGAGAGAGATTTTTCCGGGTTTTTGGTTTTTCTTTTTTTTTTTTTTTTTTCAAATGGATTACGGAATTTAAATGGAGCACCATACCTGTGAGCTAAACTTGCAGACTTGTTTTTCCCAGGAGAAGCGTCCTAGGTGGATTTTTTACAAAATGTTTTTAATCTTCATTTCATGCCGACTTTTTTATTCGGGTCCATTTAAAGAACAAGCTTTCGACTAATATAGAATATTTTCTTTTCTGAAGAAAACACATTTTTATGCACGAATCAAACATCGATACGTCACTCGCTGGTATGTGGCTTCTTCGATCTCCAGATTTATCAGTGGCATCCAATTCAAACACTGACTTGACCTTGCGTAGAGTTTCCCTCCTCCTCGGTGCGTTATGCATATTATTCAAGTCTTACTTTATATAACAGTAATTTATAAAGGTGTTACAGTAATATGATGTAATATCATTTTGACGGAATACAGACATGGAATTAATTTCCAGGAATATAGATTTTGAAAAATACTTCATAGTTAGGAAAGATGGCGTAAAATAAGCAAGATATGAGAACAGAACTTACAATCTAAATTCACATGTATATAAACGGAATAGTCTGCATCGAATTCAATATTCGTATCTTGCAATACGTTGCCTAAAACTGAGTATAGCAGTCTTAATATTTATATGGAACATCAT
>NC_061088.1:48440573-48448073 GCF_015104395.2 Macrobrachium nipponense | reverse complement strand
CGCTTGAATAAACGTTCAGCTTTCCAATGGTACCACTATAGTCATGATAAAAAATACACGGGTAAAATTAGAAAGCATTTTGTGGGAACTTTCAATGCATCTAACTCTTCAACTGTTCACCGACGGGTAAGTACCAAGACCGGAACGTAAACAAGTTGTTCAGCCCGTCCGGACCGGAGAGGGTTAATACGTACACATAAATTTTTACTTGACTGACCAACGTAAAATGATGGGCAATCCTTACAAGGAATTTTGTAAATGATGTTGTTATTTGTTACGGGACTATTCTTCCTTAGCATATCTTTAATGGTATTCTTATAAGAGAACACTACATTAACATTAAACGATTTAAATATTGATTTTATGGTTTCAAATCCACGAAAGTAAGGTAAGCTAAGTACATTTTAAGGCATTTCTTTTTCATTAATAGCAACACTATAAAACTTTTTGTGAGCTTTTTGATAACATAAATCAATTAAATGAGGTGGGTAGCTGTTACGAACCAAGAGAGGTCCGCATCAGGTTTGATATTATTATAAACAAAAAGAATTCAACACCAACAGTTGAAACTGGGGATACATATATAGAAAGAAACACTAACACAACAAAAGTTTATTTACAAGCTTACTAACAAAGATAAATGCAGAATGGTGTCTCCTATTTACATAAAAAAGGTAAAATCTTACACTGCATGAACTGGGGGAACAGTGAGGTAATTAAAGTACTCACCAACCAGTTTTGCAACTCGAAACAATGGCTTCACCAAAAGTAGAACTCTAATTGTAGACGCCTTCTTGCCTCCATATAGCAGAAAATAATGTCTACTCTTGATACTTGAAGGGCAGGAACTCCCCAAAACCTCGAGCAGGATGTTTCTTTTATGAAGTCTAGCTCAACCTTGAAATGACTAGGTCGTCCACTCCTGAAGACGACTTGACCAGAATCCGATCAAACTCACGAGTGCCTTTTTTTCTCTGATCATTCGTCCTTACTTCTCTTATCTCACTCTGATGATCTCTGATCTCTGCTGCTGAGTCCTCACTGATAATCTGACCTGTGGCTCTTACTGATGATCTCTTACTCTGTGACTAACTGATTATCTCTGACTCTGTGCCTAACTGATGATCTCTGACTCTGTGACTAACTGATGATATGCCTCCTCCTACTTCGTCCGTCGTATTTATACGGCATTCTGGGGGCGGGGCCTACGGCGAACCTCACAGACTCCCGAGACTACCGGAACGATTTAGAAGTTTCTCGACGAAGAATTGCATCAGAAGTTGCAGCGTTTCTCACGACACTTCGGCGCCTGTTGCGTTCCATAACACTCCTGCCGATTCTAGAACCTCCAACACCTGCACAAATGCCTCCTTGTTGCCAAACATCTCGAAAATGCGTTTTCCTTTCCTTTATCTTTCTTTGCTAAACAGCAATTACTATTAAAGTAGCAGAGATCGTTTCCTATCTTTTTTATGTATTCTATTACTTGGTCAAGATATTGTGGGCTCGTGATACGCAAAGCAAGTAGGAACATAGAAGAAAAAATTTAAATTTTAATAATAAGATGGTGGCCAGAATAAAAATTTACATATGTTAAATTATTTGTTGGTTTTCTATGAATACTGAATTAGCATTGGAAAGATTCTCTATGTATTAATACATCTAAGAAAGGGATGACATTGTTATTTTCAATTTCAACAGTGAATTTTATGGATGGCACTAAATTACTCAATTTAGACAATAAATCATTTACATCGATACAAACAGGTAAGACTACTAAGATGTCATCTACATATCTGTACCATTTTAAAGGGACAAGTGTGATATTCAGGCGGTGTTGTCTTTCAAAAAATTCCATATATAAGTTTGAAAGGAGAGGTGATAAAGGGTTACCCATGACCATACCAAATATTTGTTGGTAATATTCACCATTAAAAATAAATCTGCAATCACACATACATAACTTAATCAATGAAATTATGTGACTAACGGACATGGGCAATTCATGCAGTTCAAGTTCATTACTTAAATATTCTAGCACAGAGTCAATAGGGACTTTTGTAAATAAGGAACATACATCAAAACTAACAAAGATATCGCTAGAGTTTAGTACAATGTTATTTAATTTTTCCACAAGATCAAGAGAATTCCGGATGTGGGAATTAGATACAGTTCCTAGTAGTGGGGATAAAAATTTAGTAAGATATTTAGATAGTTTATAAGAAGTTGATCCTATAGTACTAATAATTGAGCACATTACACAAAAACACACACAGATATATATATATATACTATATATATATATATATATATCTATATATAGAATATCATAGTATATAATATATATATAGATAGATATATAGATATATAATATATATATATATATATATATATATATATATATATATATATATATATATATTTATTGAATAGAATGGCTTTTTCACTGTTTACCAGCTTTTTGAAATTGATTCATATTTTTCTAATTATTTTCTTCACTTCATTGTTCAGGTTACTAATGGACACATAATGGGGTTCTTCCATTTACTCCAGTATTTTTACAAAAACGCGACAGCTGTTTCGGTCACCTATACGTATTGACGTTATCAAGCGTACTGATACAAATATGAGCCTACATGCGTTTTGTGACGTCATGAGGACGGAAAGGTAGTACAATGAGGCTCATATTTGTATCAGTACGCTTGATAACGTCAATACGTATAGGTTGACGAAACAGCTGTCGCGTTTTTTGTAAAATACTGGAGTAAATGGAAGAACCCATTATGTGTCCATTAGTAACCTGAACAATGAAGTGAAGAAAATAATTAGAAAAATATGAATCAATTTCAAAAAAGCTGGTAAACAGTGAAAAAAAGCCATTCTATTCAATGAATGTTGTATCCGTGAAAAATTTGTGCCCTAGAAGTATATAACTACTTATATATCCATATATATGTATATATATATATAGAGATATATATATATAATAATATATATTATATATACGATGGATATATATTCACGACTTAAATAGCGTTAACTTTCAGTGCGAAAGCAGTTTCTTCATAATTTGCATAAAGCCGTTACACAGAAAAAACTGCACAGTCTTAAGTAGCCTCAGCTACTTATTATCTATGTTATTTCTATGAACAATGATGGTAAAGGACAGCGAGGGAGTATGATACAAAAAATTGAAAATATTATAAATATTTATTTACAAAAGGAAAAAAGTAATAGAATATTAGTGGACCGATATACGTTTCAGGTGACTGCAGCGTGAACTGAATGCTCCTTTGTAGTGGAATGTTGCTGCAGCTCGAAATTGGAGGACAGTTGCTAATACCAATACTTAACTCCTCGTGAAGTCTTGAAAGCGGTGCTACAGTTGCAGTAATAAATGTGATGGACCAGGCTGTTAAAGGCTGATATCCTCTCCAGAGTTCCTGATTTCTCCACATCAGATAAACAGGTGCCTGAATCGTCCAGATGAGGAACAAGAGTAGTATTGAGAACTTGATAAAACTGTGACTGCAGCTGCTCCTCGAAGCCAAACATCCATACATCAACAGAGGAAGAACGATCAAACGGGCGTGACACTTTTATAGTCTGTAGAAAACTCAAATAAAGGAAGCCACCGGAAACACACCATTGCAAAAATCCAAGTCGAATCCGCTCCTCTCAGTGATAAATTCCTCTCAGACGTAATCGGCAACCTCTCTAGCATTCAGAGTATCACTGACTTCGAACTTAGGCAGCTAGGCTGTTCCCGAAAAGTCACTCTCTTTACCTCCACGCAACCATGAAAGGAAGAAATGATTGGATTAGAACTATCCTCCTTAAGTACTGCAAAACAATAGCAAACAAGCAGCATCCAGTTACTAACAAGCAGCAAACATATGACTGTGGGCGCTAATATATATACATATATATATATATATTTATATATATATATATATACATATATATATATACATATATATATATAATATATATATATATATATATATAATGCTATGTTAAAGTTAATCTTAAAGTTTGTTTTTATAATGATATATGCTACCCCCTCTACATAGCCTAGTACCCTCCCCCACCCCCCGATTCTTGTTTACTTTCGAACCTTGTTTGCTCGTCATGAGCTATCATCCTCATTGTCCTTTTTCACTCCTTAAAGCATTTCAATTTTGTTAACTCTAAACTCTATTGTATGTTTTAATCAGTCTTTTTGTGTCTTTTTACCCGAAGCGAAGGTAATAAAATGTCAATGATGAGCTGACTGTTTCTTCCTATCCATGCATCCTGCTATGAGATTATTTCGGCTTAGCCCTCCCTGATATAGAAATATACATATATATATATAATATATAATATATATATATATATATATATATATATATATATATATTATATATATTATTTGTTATATATATAATATATATATATATATATATATATATATATATATATATATATGATATATATATACAGATATATATATATATAAACTATTAGGATATTTGATTTACGAAAAAAAACTTAATATCAACTTTAACATAGTATTATTGAGCAGTCTTCATTATGCTACACTGACACTCTCGCCCATTCCTTGGGAAACAGTACATGTCTGTAGCATGAAGATAAGCGGGGGAATCGGGAAACCTAGATTGTCAACCTAAAAATGCAAAATTATCGTACATATGCGAATTGTCTTATGCACATTTATAAATCCATTTAAACCCTAATTCTTTTCGGTGAGAAAGGCATCTTGAAAGTGACACCTATACTCCTTCAGGTACTTTGTTTGATATAGGATAGACCTCTCATCGCCTGTGTGAAATTCCATCTTAGATTTATGGAATGATGCTCACTCTGGCTTTAAACGGAGCTAATGGATACGTCATTAGGTCTTGGGGTACTGGGTAAGGCTAAACAATCCAAGTATCGACAACCATTTTGATAAAATTCACTGCACGGGGGTAGAGCCGCCAGTGTACCTGATGGTGTGCACTGAGAGCATAAGTGCATTACCAAAGGGTGTTTGCAGCATTCCTTCGACCAATAGCTTCACCCATATTCTGCCTTCCATTCTTCAGTCTTGCTGTCCAGCCTTTTCAATTATTTCTTGTCTTCTCCTTTATTTTCTGGACCATTTTATCTTGCTGTCCAACAACCTCAACTCAGTCGCTTTGCTGCATTAACCACTGAATAACCGAAAGTGCCCAGTGCTCGGCTTGACAGCATACAGTTCATGAGTCATCCAATCAATTTAACCCAATTTCTGTAAGCCAATTCATCGTTGTAGAAATCACCATATGTCATCAGATCTCAGCAGTAGAATGAAGATGCGATGCTCTGTCGGAAACCTCTGGTAACTATTTCTTCATTTTACACTAGAATTTGCAACGTCTCTTGACAGGTGGCATCAACAACAAGTTGCTTGAATTCAGTCCACTATTTATAAAATCTGTTATCTTTGATGCATGTCGTGGCTCTGCTTTTATAGGAGCTCATTTGCGCCTATTTATTTTATATACCAGTTTCATATTTGTGTACCAGTAAGCAATTTCTGTACAAACAGAAATTAAACTCGTTGAGTAAGCGCTTACAAGTTACCAAAATTATCTGGCGAACATACGGTTCCCTAGACAAACGTCAATTTCATTTCATGAAGGGCAATTCAAACACATTTTAATGACCATAAATCTTGATTATGGTGTGCAATAGTAAATACGAGAGAGAGAGAGAGAGAGAGATCTTGATCAGCGTGGTCGACGCTCATGGGAAACGAAATAAATGAAATCATTGACGAGGCAAATTGCAGAAAAAAAGCTGGTTTCCAGAAGATATTTTTGAGAATTTTCTGTGCACCTTTAGTTGCCAAATTTTTTTACCCACTGTCGTCGCTAACACCAAATTCCCAATGTCGGATGCAAATTTCTAAGCATTCACTTTCGGGATGAGGTTGTTAGGCCACTGTTTATATCTTCCTCATTTGGTCACGAGGGCCCATATTCTAATAGCGCCTGATTTTTCTGAATGGTAACCCATTGCAATGACGGCCTGACCCTGTACTGCTCAAAGTATCTTCGTTGTGGCTTGGAAATTATTCATATGCTATTTTCCTAGGTGGTAGTTGTCCTCGGGGGTAATATTGCCCTTGGGTTTTGTTGGGGGGGGGGGGGGGGGGGGTGGGGGGGGGGGGGGGGGGGGGGGGGGTTTGTTATTTGTCCATGGGGGTAATGGCCCTGATACGGTGATCAAGGCCTTTACATATTATTTTTCTTAATCATAGTTCAAAAAGCTGAACATATTTAGAAAAGGAAAATAGAACAAGACTTAATATATTCGACTTGAAAATTGGTCACTCAACATTACAAAGAACTCTGACTCGTTCACTAAAAAACCTAGGTCTATGCTGCTTCAAATTGGAGACTAGAAATATAAATTAAATTCGACGTATATGAATATAGAATCATTCATAAACGAAATGAATAGCAAAAGAGAAGCACCAGATTAAAATTCATAAAAAAAAATAAAGTAAAGAAATGAACGCCAAGGCCAGAGAATAATTTTATGCCATTCTGGCATAAAAAAAAGGAAAAAAAAAAAAAAAAAACTTGAGGATATGAAACTTAATCCGAACTTTACATGAACGGCAGGCATGTGAACAAATAAACTAATGATGACATAGAATACAATTTATTTTCATAATAGATTATTATTTTCTCGAACTGTGAAATTATTTGCGGCACAAATAAGGATGTTCTGTTCTGCCTCCCTCCCTGACTTGCGCAATAATAATTCACCTAATGAGCTCTAGGTATTTTTGTACTGCAAATGAATGTTAACTCAGTCTGCAAATGAGCGCTTACTCACTGTCTGTCTGGCCGTACAAGTGAAGTGAATCAGTATTGACTGCCTTTTTTTATTGTAAAGATAACATTTGACTGTTTTCCTTATTATTTTACGTACAAATGAAAACCTTCAGTGTGTAATGTTGCATGTGCAAATAAAATGTCTGATGAACAAATTAAAAGGCACCGCCTGTTAAATTGTCAATCTTGTTGCAAATGAAGACATTGCGTTATTGTGTGTAAATGAATATTGGACAATACTGCGTCTCTCTCTCTCTCTCTCTCTCTCTCTCTCTCTCTCTCTCTCTCTCTCTCTGCTGATACTAATATTCAATCTTCTGGTAGTACAAATATACGGTAACCGTATGATTTTCTTTAAAAAATAAAGTAAACGACAAGGCGTTGACTAAGAGCATTTGCTCCTAAATTAATTGCAGTTTGAAATATGAAAAATTAAAGTTTAACTCCGAATACCTTACTTTAATTTTTACAGGAAATTTTGACATTATTTAGTCCGTAAGATTAAGAAAAAGCGGGGTTATTGTATGGTGGGTCAGTGCGTGGGGGGCGGGGCGGGGCTGGGTGATGGGGACGGGGTTCAGGTGGGGTGCAGCGTTATTAGAACAATTCTGTACATGAGAGTAATTAA
>NC_061088.1:48418073-48430573 GCF_015104395.2 Macrobrachium nipponense | reverse complement strand
CCGAAATTAGATGGACAAAATCGGAGGACACACAGAACTCAAGAGCAGACCGGCCATGTTGAGCTGCGGAATATAAATTAAGACACTCATTGTGTTTTGCATTACATTCTCCACAAATAACGAATGAAGCTTGAGAATCTTGGCTTCTGAACCCTAGTAATGATCCTTTCCAAAAGACAGTCATAAATAGAATCATCGATATTTGGATTGCGGTAAACAGCAAATACAAAATTATTGTAAAACTCACTGAGAATTTTAAAACAAAGAACATCATGGCAACGACATTCCAATTTCTTCTGACAATAAATAGGTCGTCCGGATTTAGTGTATACAGACAAACCTTCCACACGTGGAATGTTACGACGATAAGTAAAATCAGTGCCATCAAACCCCAGGATTAAAATGTCAACCTTTGACTTGTTACTTCTTACAAGTGTCAAATAAAAACATCAAATTGTAGTAACGGGCACAACTCTGCAGATCGAGAAAATTTTACTTTAAGCCCAGAATATTTGATAAAGTACTTTGCAATTTTTGTTACTGAAATGAGTAGTAGGTGGTTCAGATCATTGTCTCCCGAAGGAATTAAAATGAACAACATAAAATCTGTATCAAAACTAACAGCTTATAACAACATTACCATCATCAACAACAGTATTTGCATTATTAACAAAAATTCAGTTGAGATTATAAATAAACTTCGCCATACATCATTGAAAAAAACGCCTGAAGCAACTGGTCGACAAGGTGGGGCAGCACAATTTGCAAGGCAAAAGGAATCTGCCAGGTTTGCCACAACAACTGGGTAAGGACAGTCAAGAAGGACTTTGAAATAAAATACTCAGAAGTAAAAGATTAGGTGAAGACTAAGGCACTTTCCTGATAATCCACGAAGCAACTTTTGCTTTCTCATTTGCCTGTCATACACACTTTTCTAAAAATCAGGAAAGTGAAAAAGAACAGGATGAATGTCTGATTGTACTCTTAGGCCAGGGAAATCAACCCCAAGACCATGGAAGGTCACGGTACAATGGCACAGTCCAAGGTTGGAGAACAAGGTTTGTATTCGAGTAACCTTCTCTTAGAGGGGTTGCTTACCAAGGCCAAAAAGTCCCTTCTACCCGCTGGTTTGATTTCGGAATGTCCTCCTCCTAAAAAAAGTTGCCTGCCAAGCCTAAAGAGTCTCTTCTATGAATTGAGTGACTTGAAACAAGAATAACCCCCCATTCTCCATCGTTTCCCAAGGACTAACCCCTCCTATAATTCTTTTACTTTTTTTTCATTCGTTTTCAAGCTGACTCGAATAGATAGGGACGAGATCACCCTGCGTTAGATATGAAAGCATCACTAAGCTTTAGAACACATGATAAATTCTCTTATACTTGCCAAGTAGATATCCACAATAATCATCATTTCAGATGGCGATAACTGAGTGCAATAATTTGCTAAATGTTAACACAAGCACATCATAATTATGCACACACTCATCAAAATCGCAGCTTTTAAAGATCTTGAAACCATTCCAAAGTAATGATATGAGCAACTTATTTTCCAAGTTCTCAAAGTTCGCTTTGCAAGGGGTCAGAAGTGTGAAAATGTAATTTTATCATTACTCTCATTATTATTATTTTGATGAAATTTGTTATGGTATTAATGATTTTCTCCATATACTGCATTTTTATTTCATTGACTGGTTTCTCAGGATTTAGTTTTTCGCACTAGGTCTCTCACACACAATGACTGTCAGAAGTCTCTAGTTTTCATGCCATAATGAGTCAGTTCCAGTAGCAAATACACTTCTCTTTTACTTTAGCCATTATTTTGGCATGCTGTATATTGCTAGGTAAGACCCATGACTTCATTACGGTGCTACAATGATTACATTTAGATTCCAGTGTACCGAGTCACTGTCGAATAGTGGCTCTTGTCCATTGGTGTAAATGTTGTTCAAATTTTATTTGCTATTGTTCTTAGAGATGTTGTTGGTGTCGATTTACGTAAGTAAAACATGAGCAAACACACACACATATAAAATGACACCTAAGATACGAAAGAACGTCGCTGAAAAACATACTTGTATCATGAAATAGCAAACAATGAATAAATCAGCAAATCAAAATAAAGAAATACCAGAGATATCTTACGTAAAATGACAATACAATGTGCAACCTAAAGGCTTTCAGTTTTGAAGAAAACCATAAATGGAATTATCAAATAAATGGTGAAGGAACAGGATTGGAGCTTGAGTGGTCAAAGGTTCACATGTTGGGTTTAAAACCTCGAGGGGAGGGAGGAAGGAAGAACTATTTATGACGAAGTGTACGACGTTGACTTTTAGCAGGAATAATAATAATAATAATAATAATAATAATAATAATAATAATAATAATAATAATAATAATAATAATAATAATAGTTGAGAAACACATCCAGTTATGTATATGTACATATATTTAAAGGTAAATCTATACAGACTTATGCTACTGTGGTATTTACAGTGTGGGCCCCCCCCTCCACACTATAAATACCACCCAGTCGAATTGTAGGACCGTGATAAAGCAAATAATAATAATAATAATAATAATAATATAATAATAATAATAATAATAATAATATCCAGTCATCTGCATACCGCCACCATACTTATAAAAGACATATAATGATTTCAAAGAATTCTTGACAACGGTATTCGAAGAAGAAAGAGGAGGAGGTGGAGAAAGAAGAAAAGGCTGGTGAACAAGCATTCAACTAGTTATAACCACGATGTTTCTTTTAGGTATAAAAGAACATGAGGTTTAATCCCTTTAGTTGAGACATACGTATGAGAGAGAGAGAGAGAGAGAGAGAGAGAGAGAGAGAGAGAGAGAGAGAGAGAGAGATTACGGATGTTAACTTTTCATTCAATATTTAATAAATTATCAGTAACTATATTACACCCATTTCTTGTATCTTAACTTTTTTTTCGACAAACACAACGCAGTACCTTGCATAAGAGCACACGTTTAATTAATCTGTTCACTAGAGCTTTCTTATATCTGTTTCATTTATGCTTAATGACATTTTTTCTTATATTTATATATATATATATATATATATATATATATATATATATATATATATATATATATATATCTATATATATATGTGTGTGTGTGTGTGTGTGTGTGTGTGTGTGTGTGTGTGTGTGTGTGTGTGTGTGTGATCACAAGTAACACGTAAATATTGTATAATTAGAGCCAACTGATAATACTGAAACACAGCAGTACCTAGCGCTTTCGTGTATTCTCGATACACCTCATCGGGATACAACATAAGAATGAAAATCAGCTTTGGAATTACAAAGTTAAATATAAAAACGGAAAAAGGAAAATATAGAACAACCAGACAGCCTACTATGAGATTCAGGGCCTCTGTAACACGGTTTTTTCGCAATAACTTTTTATCTATGCATTTCATAAATATAACGCTTATTCAGAATACATATTATATCAACACATAAATTTTGAGTGTATTCTGCACTACGTAGGTTGAATAAATTTGGTACTTATAATGTAAAAGTGACCTTTTTTGAAGACGGGCCAACTTACTCAGAGAAAAGGTTTCGAACGCACTCGTTACGTAACTTATGACATCATTTCTTCCCTCTTTCTCGATGGATGATTGGCTATACGTAACGAAGGCTAAACCTCTGGCAACAATGACATACAAATTTAAATACAAGCAAAGCAGTACACCTTTCTGAACTCTGGAACCTCCCCACTGATAATTGTCATAATGAACAAACCAACAAAATATGTTAATAAATACAAAAACACTCCGATTATTAGTCTAACTCCCAAAATAAGTTTCCTAAGAAATTACAGTCTACTTTATAGGTCACAATCAGATTGACAAGATGTAGGGAATAGTTGGTAATTACCAAAAACATAGTAGACAAGATGATTTGATAACTGCTATATCCAATGTCAAGCAATTTTTATTTATTGGCTATCTACCTATTTACTGAAAAAAAAATAGCCGGTACCGTATATTGGCTTTAAACCTTCACCAATAATTATCGTCAGAATGGTGACTTCATGAGGCTCCACCCACTTTCGCCTCGTTATAATTCCGGATAACACTGAAGGCTACCATGGGCATTGTTGGATTGTAAAATTTAACTTCTCGCTATAAAAACTAATTTCTCGAGTAGTTGTAAGATCCTCAAGGATCCCAGCAGTTGGTTTAAACGTTTAATTCATGTATATTACTGCTATACTGTTGCGGCACTACTGCTACAGTAGTATTACTACGCTAGCACCCACATCTTTGTATCGTTCCGTCATTCATAAAGTCTTTGGGTTTCAGAGCCGATGGAATTTCTGTCTGGTGGATGGGCGGGGCAACATTTCGTCAAAAGGTGTTTGTTTACCTTGCTTACGTAATGAATGTTTTTCGACTCTTGGCTCGTAATCATTGGCCATGGCGTCGGCTAGTTCATTTTTACTCTATAAAAATCAAAACTATCGGGTTTAGGTTATTGACAATGCTGACAAAATTTGTGTGTGGTTGTAAAATATACATATGTCAACTTTCAGCTACATCCGATGCTTTGACAAGGAGCAAAGTCCAAAAAACCGTGTTACAGAGACCCTGAATCTCATAGTAGCCAAGAAGCAAATGGTACATAACCAAGAATTAAAAATATTACGAAGGGACATTAAACTACTGAGCAGTTTATTACATAGTTACTAAGTTGTCAACAATACACTTCACAAGTCAGTTATCTAATTTATATTGACCGCTGCTAATATCAAAAATACTTTTAATGATAGCTCTGCAAAATAAAATTTCCTTTAATTTTTTCAAGTTTATTGCATGATCAATATTGTTCATATGTAGAAACACGGCACTCGATGTATTTCCTGCATGTATACAGTTTACCGCTTTGACCAATATATCTTAATTACAATCTCTACCTGGAATTTCGTATATACAACCTGTTTGTAAATGGGGAGAGTTCTTTATCAGAATTGTCCTCACAGACTGAGTGCTACTAAAAAACAACACTAACATTAAAAAATCTAAACATTTTTGGCAAGGAAAGAAACCTGCAATCTAAAGGTAAAACTAGCAAATTACAATGATCAAAAGTTGTACATGGTCATATGCATAAAATGTTTTCTTAGCCTTTCTTAAAGCAACATCATCTAAAACTAAAAATGTTGTATACTTTGAAGGCAATATCATAAACCTTTATAATTTCGTCTTCTAAAAATTCCTAAAAACCTTGAAGAAATCTCAGACTGTTTAACTTTCAAATGATGATTGGAGTAAAAGTGAATGAAAAAACATAGTATAGGTTTCCTAAAATCTGAAAATTTAAATATTTTACAGTGTCTATGCACATTTACATTTAAAAAGAGTAAAACGGAACCTTTTTCTTATTTAAGGTGTAATTTTTTTTAGAAGGAACCAGTGCAACCAGTGCTTTTAATCTAGTTAAAAATCAGCTCACATCCTCATACAACGGCCATACTACAATATAGAATGTGTATCTTTGACTTACAATTTATCAAGACATAAAATTTTGCCTTAAAATTCATAACATTTGCCTTAAAATATTTTTATTTTTTTAGGAACACATCTTGCATGCAACTTGCACTTGATATATTGACTATTTTCGATAAAGTAGCCTTTGCTACGGAGTATGTATTTAAGATTTGCCATAGAATAGATGCCGTCAGCTTCACGTCGCCTTATACTAATATATATTACCTTATAATGTGTTTAGGATATAGTTCCGATCCGTGGAATATATATATATATATATATATATATATATATATATATATATATATATATATATATATATATATATATATATATATATATATATTCCACGGATCGAACTATATCCTAAACACATTAGAACGCTCAGCTCACCAGGGTGAGGACCAGGATGTAAAAACCTAAGGCGAGGGCTGAGTATTCTGAGCATATTCCGATAAAACTTATTAGGCGTTTGGTGGCATAAACAATAGATTATTCACCAAGACGTCTGAGTGTAGCTGATCTTAGTCTTGGGAGAAGAGAAAGGAAATTAAAGAAAATGTCAGGCATGAGCGATGATTACTTTTTCAAAATAAATCCCACTAAATAACGACGAAAAACTACAGGGCTTCAACATGGCATTCTTCAACGTAGACAGATGACACCTTTTATAAGACGTTCTCGCTGTTTATATATATATATATATATATATATATATATATATATATATATATATATATATATATATATATATATATATATTCCACGGATCGGAACTATATCCTAAACACATTATAAGGTAATATATATTAATATAAGGCGACGTGAAGCTGACGGCATCTATTCTATGGCAAATCTTAAATGCATACTCCGTAGCAAAGGCTACTTTATCGAAAATAGTCAATATATCAGTGCAAGTTGCATGCAAGATGTGTTCCTAAAAAATAAAAATATTTTAAGGCAAATGTTATGAATTTTAAGGCAAAATTTTATGTCTTGATAAATTGTAAGTCAAAGATACACATTCTGCAGCCTGCGGCAAAGCTTGACACACACACACACACACACACATACAAAGTCATACTAATAAACTAAGTTTAAACAGAAAGATATAAAACAGGTTTATTCTAAAGAAAAAGTTGCCCACGCTTCGCTCTAGTCACGTAGGGATCAAAGAAAAGAGGCGACGGAGAGCGGAGGCGCCCTGATGGTTTTTATTTCCCAACCGTTCTTGCCAGGTCAAATTAAGGTTGGATTAAGTAATTTGTTAGTATGTATCCCTACTGAAATATTTCGTTCATTCTCTCGCTCTCATTGAAAATGCATTGACTTACTACGATAGATAAATCAGTAACCTAAACCCAAACAGCGAGAACGTCTTATAAAAGGTGTCATATGTCTACGTTGAAGAATGCCATGTTGAAGCCCTGTAGTTTTTCGTCGTTATTTAGTAGGATTTATTTTGAAAAAGTAATCATCGCTCATGCCTGACATTTTTCTTTCATTTCCTTTCTCTTCTCCCAAGAATAAGATCAGCTACACTCAGACGTCTTGTTGAATAATATATTGTTTATGCCACCAAACGCCTAATAAGTTTTATCGGAATATGCTCAGAATACTCCGCCTTCGCCTTAGGTTTTTACATCCTGGTCCTCACACTGATGAGCTGAGCGTTCTACTGTTTGAAAAAGGCAACACAGAAAGTTCATTTTAAAGACAAATAGTTGGGCATTGCGTCCAACGAGTTTAAAAAAAAATGTCTTCTTTCCATAGGCCTTCTTCTTCAATAAAGAGAGGAGAGAATCAGAGACGGGAATTAGCGGAAAAGGTTTCCTAGATAGACAAAAGAGGAAAAGAGTTATATCCACCGTAAAAGGCCTTTGCTCTTCCTATGGGGGAGAGAGAGAAGAGAGGGAGAGAGAGAGAGAGAGAGAGAAATAAGAGATGTTTACTCTCATGAATTATAGTGAGGGTCAAAGTTTCATAAAATAGACCTAACTTGAAATATAAGACAAACAAATCGTCTGACTTGGATAGCAATACTCGGAGGGCAAAATACAATCAAAATGAAATGATAGTCTTTGTGTGCGTTACGTCTTTTCGGAATTGATCTTATTGCGTTCAAAGTCTAAAGAGAGAAGAAATCTGCCTGCGCGCAGATTATAATTATAGGTCGCGGTCAGTAAGGTCAACTAAACCATATCAAAGTTTGTATCCATAAACTAATTCAGTGAACAATACTCACGAGCTGCGCCCACGTGTCCAAGATTTACCTACCAAGGAAACTGTTTCCTTTCCATTACTCGGTTGCGATTCCTACGAAAATACCCTACAACCGTCCAGTTTTTGGATGTTCTAATACAAGAATGAAAACAAAAGGTTCAAACATCAAGTATTTCAGTTTTCCACAAGACAATTTTCGAGAGTGCTGGAAACAAGTATGTCGTCGAGCAGATAAAATGAATCTTGAAAAGGCTAACTCGTTCTGCTATGACAAGAGCACTGACAGATTATAATATAAACCACACGAGAGTGCAAGTGGTAATGCTAAAAGGGCTAATAGTAAATGGAAAAGACACATATACTTTGATTTTGACGAACCAAATACGCATAAAAAATAACTGATTTGATAAAGGAAGCGGAATATGCAGGTTATCTAGTGGTGGCAATAGTGTATGATTTAGGGTCCTGCAATCTTAGATTGAGGAAAAAATTTGGGATTGACCCTTTATGTAAGAAAACGTCAATCCAGAACCCATGTGCAGACAGACAAATATTTCTGTTTGCAGATGCTCCTCATGTACTCAGATTAGCCAGGAATAACCTAGATTCAGGGTTCATGTTGTCAAACGGAATAGAATTACAGATCACCCGTTTAGTGAAATGGTGACGAAATGTAAAACAGAGTCTGGGCTGGCTTACAAAATAAGACAGATTCACTGAGACGTTCAGGGGTCAGAACGGCAGCATGTAAAATATGCTTTACAGTTGCTGTCAAGAAGTCGCTGTAAGGCTCTCAATATGATGTGAATTATTCATTTTTGAGTGGCGACAAAGCTAATCGATGTGCTTTAGGTATAAATTTGGAGTATGAGACAAGTGTTGTGAACATAATGATTGATTGATATCATATCAATAATGAGAGTGATTCAAAGTTTGGGTGGAGGTGTCAGTGGATTGCCAGAAAAGAAACATCTCTATCAATTTTAAAAAGGGATCATTCAGCCTTGCTGCCCTCTTATTAGCCTGTTTGAAATGCTTATTAAGACATCTTATGGAGTCGATTATACCCTAACAAGGAGGCTCAGTCAAGATAGTCTGGAGAATTTATTGTCTTGTATTAGGCCACATGAACATTCCAAAGCAGTAAATTTCAAGTACAGACAGAAAAAATATGTGTTAGGGAAAGAAGTAGCCCTTTTCAGTGAAAACTTTAATAGTGCTAAAAGCGATGAAAATCAAGACTGCCAGTCTAATACATTAGTGTTTAAGTTCGTCTACACAGGGGAGCATATCAGACAAAGAACGAGATATTGCTTTATAGAAATTTGTTGCCTTATTCTCATTTTAAGAGATACTGAATTTAATAAAGATTCATTTGTGGAAAAAGATGAGATTTTTAAAGTCGCTGTAAGAGGCAAAGCAAATGAAAACACCTGCAAACACACCGAGTTCTGTAACCGAGGAAGAATCTTTGAGGTATATAGTAGGAGGTTATATAGTTTTTAAAATTATATATTTTGTTGGTCCATGTTTCTTCTTACAATGTTACATTGCTGAAGAATTATTTCATAAAAACGATATTTACAATTTCCATGAGAGAGAGAGAGAGAGAGAGAGAGAGAGAGAGAGAGAGAGAGAGAGAGAATCATCAATAAGAAAAATATTATCTAATTAGAATTAGAAATGGATAATAAGTGAAGAAAATAGGTAAATACGCAAGAGTTCCTTTGAGGGGATGGCGTGGATGACGTCATGCACAGAATCGGCCTAAATCGTACCGCTGTCCGGCCGACCTTATCGTATGTAGATCGTGATTACATCTAACGCTTCACGGCTATGTATTGGTACTCTTAAAGCCAAGTCAGTGAAGCAAGATTGTAGAGGATGAGTTTCGTCATTTTTAAGAAATACTTTATCTCTAACGTAAACGTGAGATCGCTTGACTGATAATTAAAGATTAACCTCTTTATAAATAAGAAATGAATGGGTTGGATATCTCTATAGACTAATAATTTCTCTTATCATTATTCTTACTACTAACTAACGAGATGGTGCGGGCTACGTTTCGCGAGGCAGAAGCGCAGTCTCTCAAGCAGTTTCAGCTCCAGAAGCATTCGTGGAGAAACGACTACTGGATTATAACGTCCTCTTAAATTTTTAAAGACTCCAGGATCCTGTGAAGCCGTCTTCAGCTGCTGTCGGATCGGTTTCCCCAGAGGATATCTTCGAAGCTTTTCGTCTCCAGGATGGACCAAATCCCGTTCATTTTCCATGAAAAAAAAAAAAAAAAAATTATCCAAAGGATTCAGAGCCTGGAGATCGTCTTGAAGACTTCGGAAGCATCTCCAAGAGCGTGGGCTTCCCCGAAGAAATTTTCTAAGCTTTTCATCTCAATAGAACTCTGTTCTTTACTATTGCCCAAGAAATACAAAGGCTACAGAGCTTGTAGATTCTCTTGAAGCTTTTGAAAGTCCCAAAAGCTTCGGGAATTCCCAGAAAACTTCGGAATTCGAGATTCTCTACTGTCACCCCGGGGAGGAGGAGATCCAATAAGAAATGTTATTACAGATTATTATAACTATATTTTTTTATATATCATTATTATTACTGGCATAAACTCATAAAGGAAACTGATCTGGGGAAATTTAACGGGGACTCATTGTAGAATGTGCCACTTTTTTTTTTAAATAATACATTTTCGTGACTCAAATATTCTTTACCGATTTAATTGTACGAAAACCGCTTCCATGTCCTTTTTATAATTCTCAAATGTAATACAACACGAAAGTACTTTTTTCCATTTTAAACACTTTAAAATATCTCTTAATTTGATATCAGAATTTTTTTTTTTTTTTTTTTAGTTTATAAGACCAGGTTTCATTTGTTTATGTTATAATACTCTAGCCAATACAGTGTGCCCAAAGAATATAATTCTATAAGAGATCACGTTCCGTTTGTTAATTTAATAAAGCTTCAGTGTCATATATCAGATGTTTTCTTGGTTTTAGCAACTCCAATTGCTATCCAACACCCTCTCCTTCGGTACCATACCCTATCTGATGAAAAAGTCTTTGTAACTTTGTTCAAAGAAAATCTTCATTCTTTTTCTAACAAACTTTTACCAGGATTTTATATGGAATCAAAATCTATTTCAGTTACTCAAGAAATGACTACCTTTTTTTTTACTTGCCTTATCTATTTCATATTAAAACTGGCGGATGTAATTGCATCAATCACGTGGCCAATGTTATTTTTTTTCTTTTCCTTTAATTTTGTAATATACAAATTCTATTTTACGTCATATATGACTATCATTCTCGTCCAAGGTTTTGTATTTTGAGGCTAGCTTATATATGCTAAAGAAAAGAATGGATATTTAAAGGCTTACTACATTAGTCTTCTCAAAGGCAATATAATCTGATCCAAAAACTCATCTTCATTTTCTAAAGGGAAATGTCTGTATTCTGAGAAAAGGTTACTGATATTGAAACATTAATGAGTATCATTGCTGTCAAGGCAAGCTTTAATATATCCTAAAGCATATTTTATGTATTCTGAGAGTGCCATCACGGCAAAGGCAGAAGAAATTGATCCCTATCGTTATCTCTAAAAAAACGATTTCCCTTTGAAAGCTTCTTTATTTTCCATTACAAAATGTATTTTTATTGTCACAAAGTTTGAGTAATTTCTTACTCCTCCTCTTCAAATGTTATAACCATTAACCGAGTTTCAATACCAAGTACCTGCTTTTACATAATATACCCCTCGTCCTTGTCTTTAATGCTATCAGCATTATTAGTAATTAATGATTTCCTAGTTTTAAATTCCTTTGAATGAAAATAAATTCATGAATAGTATAATTTATAAAAATCCGATTACAAATCAGTCCTTTTCTTCCGTCAACACTGAATCCCGGATACTTCGAACACAATTGATCTCGTAACCAAAACTAAAACTAATGGAAGACATCAGGAATCTAATGGGAGCGATGGCGAGGCACAGTCAAGAATATGCCTGGTGAGATGGCGAGCCTAAGATAAATTACTGACCAGTAGAAGAAATTTTTAAGACTAGCCCCTCCCTTTAGTTTCCATCCCGCAAGACGTAAGAATATCTGGAGACGTAATAATAATAATAATAATAGCAACATTAGAACAGATAGGGTGATACGTGCCAATAGACCAGACGTTACGTTGACCGACAAAATCAAGAAGAAAATATCACTCATAGAGTCACATACCATAGGATACCAGAGTAGATGAGAAAGAAAGAGAAAAAATGTATAGGTACCAAGAACTGAAAATAGAAATAAGAAGGATATAGGATATGCCAGTGGAAATTGAACCCAGAATCATACGTACCCTAGGCACGATTCCAAGATCCTGGGATGCTGAAGTAGCTCCAGGACTTATGGAGATGAGTGTGCTCCAAGAAACAGAGCACATACTAAGAAAAGTGATGGACTCTTAGGGAAACAGGATGCAACCAGGAACCCCACACTATAAAAACCACCCAGTCGAATAGGAAGACTGTGACAGACCAAAATAATAATAATAATAATAATAATAATAATAATAATAATAATAATAATAATAATGGCTCCATCACTGGCTCTTCAACAAAGCATATCAACGAGTCTCAAAAATACATTGCACGTGAAGAGGAGGACAAGCCAGTCGCCTGTCACTTACATCAGGTGGTTTTTAACGATTCCCCAATTAAGGTTCTCTCTGCCTATGGCGATG
>NC_061088.1:48406279-48417573 GCF_015104395.2 Macrobrachium nipponense | reverse complement strand
CCTATGGCGATGAAGCGAACTTTAATTCGAATGGGAATTATCGATGAAAGAGTTCTGACAAAATTATCTTTTTCGAAGTTGAGGAATTTTAAGCTTGACTTGGCGACCTCTCTCTCTCTCTCTCTCTCTCTCTCTCTCTCTCTCTCTCTCTCTCTCTCTCTTGTGTAGAAGTTAAGTATATCTTAGTTTTACCAGACCACTGAGCTGATTAACAGCTCTTCTAGGTCTGGCCCGAAGGATTAGATATTTTTACGTGGCTAGGAACCAATTGATTATCTAGCAACGGAACCTACAGTTTATTGTGGGATCCGAACCACATTATATCTAGAAGAGAATTTATATCACCGGAAATAAATTCCTCTGATTCCGCGTTGGTAGAGCAGAGAATCGAACTTCTGACCACCTGATTGGTAGGCGAGCGCGAAATTTCTTGTGAAGAGAAAATAGGACCACGTTGCCCATGAAAATTTCACTCCTACAAGTGTATGTTTAAGGAATGAGTCTCTGGAATGACGGCATACGAGCACATTAGATTGAAAAGAGGTATACTAAATCATTTACAAAGAGTTTGCGACTCCCAGATATGAAACATTCTCTTTGCAGAATGTAGTTTAGACTCGCTGCACTTAATGATCTAACTAACTAAAAACTGACAATTTTTCCGTAATCATATTCGGGAAGAAAGCCCAAAATACTAATTAACAATACTAACGACAAGCACATTATTACTACTGTACAGCACCGTGGTCCAAGTCCTCCCTTCCACCCCCACTGTGGGGTGTGGAGGGGGGACGATCCAATATTGGAACCTTTTTCACATTAACTCAGAGCCCTTGCCAAGCCTTTTTTCTGCCTTTTTCACATAATTACACAATGCTAGTTAAATGATAGCCACAATACAAAAAGACAACACGCACTACATTGAGCACTACAAGACAAATCGGTCCCATTCTTTTTTCCTGTACCTAATACCTTCCTTTCAACCCCCTAATTCCCCCTTCCAAACCTTACCTTCCTTCTGGGTGACCCCACAGGGGGTTTAAATCTGTTGTCAACGAACCCTCATCCTATCCTATCCCCCCTTTTACAGTACAAATTAAGTATATCTTAGTTTAACCAGACCACTGCGCTGATTAACAGCTCTCCTAGGGCTGGTCCGAAGGATTAGATATTTTTACGTGGCTAGGAACCAATTGGTTACCTAGCAACGGAACCTACAGCTTATTGTGGGATCCGAACCACGTTTTATCGAGAAATAAATTCCTGATTCCACGTTGGCAGAGCGGGGAATCGAACTTAACCCACTTGTCCAACGAGGAACTTTCTTACAGGACAGTACAGTACAGTAGCTCATTGTGAGCTTTTGCCACGCCTCCAAACATAAAGCTAGTTCAACTCTAAGTCAAACCAAACCAAAACACAAGAAACTAAAAGCTTCAAACTGTCTACTAAAAGACAAATGGTTCTGTCCGATTCTTTACTTCTCTTCCTAATATCTTCCTTTCACTCCCTCTATTTTCCCATTCAAAGCCTTACCTTCCTTCTGGGAGTCCCCACTGGGATTAAAAAATCCGTTGAAACTGAACCCTCAATCTATTTTATCCCCCTCCCCCCTCCCCTTACAGTTACAGTTACAGTAGCTTATGAGATCAGGATCAGAACCGAGATCGATCGAGCTTCGGAGAGAGCAGCAGCAGCAGCAGCCTTCGCAGAGAGCAGACGTCGAGAGAGAGAGAGAGAGAGAGAGAGAGAGAGAGAGAGGTCCAGGAGTTGCCGTCATTGCTGCCATTTGCCGCCACCGAACCCGCTAAACCCCCCAACCCACAATTTTCCCCATACCACCCATCCTTAGCCCCATACCTATATCCTTTTCCTATCACCTCCCCAGTAAGCAAATTCTTTGCTTACCAATCACCCTGTTTGTTGTCTTAAGTCATAATATTTTAAGGAGGATCCACCACGTGTGGGACAGTCTAGTACCCGCTAGGATCCAGGGAGTGTAACTATGGTGCAAAAGTTGGGGGAGAACCCCACCCAGCCCCCTTAAGTGGTGCGACAAGGGACAACAAACTATCTTTTTATCACACTTTTCTTCATTCCCTCTCAACTATCCTTGCCATTACAATACAATATACATGCACAACACCAGACAGTCTATAATAGCCAATGGAAAATAATTGTAGTTTGTTTTGCAGATTATAGACTGTAATGTCACTTTATCACGTCAACACATTCCATGCATCTCACCATAATAAACCATTGGGGAACAGGAAGGACGCCTTCCGTAAAACTAAGGGTATGTTCGAGGGAAGAAAAAGGGGTTTTCGCCTAACAGGACTAATTACATTTTTAGAATTTCTTATTTAAAATATCTAATGTACACAATACATAATTTTATTACAATATTATGTTGAGGAACAATATTCTGCATTTTTTTGTATACAGCACTTAATAACTTAAATAGCTCTTTTTTCTAATTTGTACAAATATTCAGCGTGCAATAATTTCATCATACTTTATAACAGTAGTCTTCAACTGTGTCATAGACAATAATATGATTAGTACCCATCTTAAATAAAATTCGAACTAACAGACCTTAAGCGGTAAGGGGAACAACATCGTACACAATTGAGCTAGCCTTTTCTAAAATCCATATTCCATATATTTCCCTGAGAAAACCTTACAAAAGTACCTTTTATATGTACTGCGCAAAATCCATCTATGATAATTAAGTTTATTCTTTAGACACATCATCAAATCAGACAACATCTTTTCCACTTTACCCACCCACATTGCATATAAGTAACCTGTCAATAAAACTAACGCACTATTATCATCTTGTTTCGATTAATCTATCTATCTATCTATCGAAGTGCCATGTCTTGGACGTTGGCGGTCATTTGCCTCCACCTCTCTCGATCTCTAGCCGCTTGTATTAGCTGATTTTCAGTGTAATCTCAATCCAAGTCTTCCACCAAGATATCCAAGTATTTTACCCTTTGTCTACCTCTCGCTCTCCTCCCCTCTATCCATCCAGTAAGGCACAAATGCTCTATCTGCTCACTTCTTATTATATGTGCAACAAAATTCATTTGTCTCTTCCTTATTTCTCTTACAAGGGGTCTCTGTGTTCCAATTCTTGCTAACACCTCCTCATTTGTCACTCTATCTGTCCATAATATTCTCAGCATTCTTCTATAAAACCACATCTCCGCTGCATTCAACTTAGTTTTCAATTCCTTGGTGATTATCCAATCTCTCTGATCCATACATGAGAGTGAACCACACATACGTTTCCAGAGCTCTTGTTCTTGTTGAGTTCCAATTCTGTTATTTGTTAAAAGATTTTTCATATTCTTAAAATATGTTTTGCTCTCGCATCTTGTGTTAGTAGACTGCCCAGGTAAACAAAACTGTTAGCTTGTTTCATAATTATTATGTTGTTTATCGATATATTACAATTTGGTGGATTCTTTGATGCAACTACAACTTCGGTTTTTCTTACAATAAGTTTCAGTCCCATTTTTTCACTCTTTCTGTTAACTGTTTCTACTAATGATTGCAGTTTTTCAGTAGTGTCCGCAATGATTACTGTATCATCTGCGTATCTGATGTTATTAATATTTACTCTTCCGACCTTAATCGCTTCCATATCCTTTATACTTCTCAAGATGATCTCTTCATATATTGCAAATAGATCTGATCATAATACACATCCTTGGCGAACTCCCCTCTTTATTTCCACCTATTCTGATAAGTTGTCGTCAATGCTGACTGCTGCCGTTTGACTCCAGTATAAGCTGGTAAAGAGTCAGATGTCCTTACTATCTACGTTTATTCTTCGTAGTATTTCTACCAAATCAGTGTGCCTCACTCTACCAAATGCTTTTTCATAATTTATGAAACACATATATACATCTTTCTGAACTTCTACTGCTCTTTCTGTTAACATTCGCATGATGAAAATTGCATTTCTTGTTCCTTTCCCCTTTACAAACACGCATTGTTCCTCTGCGATTTCTGGCTTTAGTTTTCTTTTTATACTGTTTAAAATCACTTTTAGAATGATCGTTTGTTATCTGGCTCATTAAACTGATGGTCCTATATAGATTGCATTCGACTCTACCAGGTTTCTTAGGTATGGCTATAAAGATGGATATGTAAACTGTATCATATTTCTTCCTGGCAAACTCTGCCATTTTTCTTAATCCAAAATCTCCACTTGCTGATATCGTTACAATTGTAACTTCATCGTTACCTGGGCCTTTTCCGTTCTTAAAATTTTTAATTACACTGTTTAGTTCATTCTCTAGTATATCAGGTCCATGCATAGGTGTATTGACCTGATATACTAGACGATGAAATAACCAGTTTTTCAATTTACAGTAGAAATTGAACATTAACAAATCTCACCCAACACTTTGAAAATACAAGAAAATTGGCTTACTGTGGTTAAAAAATGCAATATAAATTCGGTTTCACTGCAGTTATCACATAAATCTGAACTTTTAATGTGATTAGTTGCCAAAATCCCGTGCATATATTTGTATATGAATTCCCTCTCCAAAGTACCTATAAAAGGAATTGATGCGTTTCCAAATCAATACCTAATCTAGTAGCGGGTAATCACTCTCAAAGCTTGGTTTTGAAGACAATTTGGGATAATAATAAGTAACCCTGCATGTAGCATAAGGAAATGTCTTAAGCCTATGCATTTTCCTTATTACCTCAGTGGCAATCGAATAGAACGACGCTGTCACATAAGATTTGTCAGTCATAGCTCATAACGATAACAAATAACTAAATCTAAGTTTGCAATAATACACACTCAAACCAACTCCACTTAAAACATCCTTTAATAGAGTAGAACTGAAAATAGCTTGATTTTTATAGTACACAACATATATTCCCGACCCCCCTTTTTCACTTTTACTCAAACACAACGTAGCCGTTTTCATTGGGTTGTACATCCCCTTCCAAATGTACCGAATATATCTTTGCGGGTGGTAATGTATGGGCCATATGACATACTTTTGATAAAACCAGAGTTTACAATTACACTCTTTTGGAAAATTGACAATTTCCTCATATTCAACATACTTACGGCAACCATGTTCGCGATAGCAGACCAGTTTTCTTCGTACATGAAACGAAAGTTATTACAAAAGCTAATAGCAAAAATAACCATACTATTAACAACCCGTATCCACTCCAAGGGCCAATCCTGCCTGTTAATCCAGTTGCCCAAACCCATCATGGTCGTTTTTCCTTTGTTAATTAAGGCTCGCACCTGTCGTGCTGTCGTGACTTTAAATCGCTGAATGGGTTTGGAACAAGCTGTAACCGAATTGGTTGTTGACACAAATAACTAAGAATCGTCAGCAAATACTTGTACTTTCATGACTGTCTGATTTGGAAGACTAATGCCTATTATATGGTTACTTTCTTGAATTGCCCTATCAAAAGGTTCCTAAAAAATACAGAACAGCACCACAGAAATAGGGCAGCTTTGTCTCACCAACCTCTCGACAGGAAAGGGGCTTTTTAGAAAGTCATTAATACTTACACGACTCACAAATTGAAAATATAATGCTTTTATTAAATCAATAAATTCTGTCGGAATACCAAATTTTGCTAACACCTCATCTACAAAGCCAATATGCACTCTATCAAAAGCTTTTGACCAATCGAGACTCAAGATGGAAGCAACTTCTTTATTTTCATTTGAATAAAACATGATGTCTCGTATGGCACTTTTACATTTAGCAATCAATCTCCCTTTGACTGCACAGTATTGCTCAGGGGAAATTATGTCGTCTAACATAGTCTCAAACCTGTTTTTAAAACCTTAGCAAAAATCTTATAATCAGTATTTAACAACATTATAGGTCTCCAATTTTATGTAGAGCAAGGTTGCCTTTTTTTTGCAAGTAATTTGATTACACCTACTACATACTGACTCTTGGACATTCGCTTTGCACCACGTACATAATAATGTTATACAGTGATAAAATCCTATTTTATAAAAGTCCAAAATTTCTTGTAAAATTCAATAGGGAGACCATTGTACCCCGGAGTTTTCACGTTACAAATTTTTTTTCTTAGTATACCACACCTCCTTTGACTGGATCTCAGTAGATAAAGCTTGTAAGTTTTGACCAATGAACACTGGTCGACACTTTTCCAAAAAAAAGGTCATATATTGTCGGTTTCCTGCAACCAAACGAAACATGTTCTCAGAATATTCCTTAATTCGCACAGATATACCATTCGTCCTCTCAACAGTTGTGCCATCTTCCATTCTAAGCTTAGTAAAACAATTATTTATTCTTTTAGTTTTCTTTTTGGCAAAAACATAGGAAGAAACTCTTTCACCTTTCAACATCTCATCAGTTTTTATCCTAACCTTCATACGTTCTAAAACTCATTCTGTATATCGCAAAATTCTCTTTTTAAGTGTTTGGATCATGTCGTACGTATCCACCGTTCTATAATGGACATCATTTAATTGTTGTAACCTCCAATGTAGTAGGTTCAGTAACCCATATTTTTGCTGTGAAATATTCTTGGATAATTAAAGAAAAAAAAAATCTTTACATTTAACTTTGCCCAATCCCACCATTCCAATAATATCAGGGAACTTACATCTATAAGATGTGCCCGTTTCTACAAGTCTTGAAATTGCTCTTCCATATGATCCGAGTCCAAAATTTTTACATTAAATTTCCAATAATCTGTTGATGTTTTTAAATCAATAAACTTTAAACTCAGGAGGACCATATTGTGATCTGAAAAAACTAATAAGGATTGTTTGTGCTCTCGTAATGTGACGGAACAAATCAACAGCATAGATTCTATTTATTCGAGACCTATAATTTCCTTCAAGTAGCGTATATTCCGGGACACCTCTCAAATATTGATAATTATCCTTTAGCGCTAAATTGTAAACCACAGTACCAATAGCTTTCGACACTAAATGTCTATTATCATTTCTACAGTCCCTGAGACATGTCACACATTTGAAATCACCACCTAATATCAGGGAATCAAGTTTGTCTCAGAAAAAAGGGTGAGGTCATCCCTAAAAAACTCCTCTCTCTCTCTCTCTAGTCATCCCTGAACTTTTGGGAAATATGCATTTACAATCGGGATAATGCAACCATTAAATCTTACCCTAATAAACAGTACTCGTCTGTTACAATCTGTCTGTTGACAAAACCACTATATCCTTCTTTCTATAAATACAGAACATAGACCCTCCTTTTATACAAACCATCGAATTCAATATAATATTGCAGCAATTACTTAAATGTGGCTCCTTGGAGCATAGTAGTGATGAATGCACCAACCTTAAAAAATACTTTAACTGTAATGGTTCGCACCATGCTTATGTGAGGGAATGTGCATATTTCAGATATTTCCAAGAAATTATAACGATTTGCTCTGTATATCAAGTCCAAATAACAATATAGATTTAGAAAAGTTAAATAACTTAGTCAAGAAGCTTCCCCAACGCTAGACATTTATCGTGGCATGACGTAAAATCAAACTCCAGAGGCAACATTATACTTGATTTTGTTATAGATAATCAACTCCATATATTAGATGAAGATAAACCAACACATTTTGACCAACAGATAAAAAGTTACTCTTACATAGATTTATCCTTGTGCTCACAAGATCTAGCAGATAGATATTTTTGGAACACCTATGATGATTTGTGTGGTAGTGATCATTTTCCTGTCTTAATTAGTATTCTGAATTTCAGTGGAGAGCTAGCAATCAATAAATTTAATATTAATAAAGCCAATTGGGAAGATTTTAGTGAATGCAAGAAGAATGTTCCATTATGGGATAATAATTTGGACATAGAAACTATTCTGGTTATGTATTTAGTTCTGGTAATTGATGCTGCAGAGTCATCTATACCATTTGTAGCGTAAGTAAAGATTAAATATCCAGTTCCTAGGTGGAATGAGGAGTGTAAAAAAGCAAAGAAGGCCGTAATAAAGCCCAAAGGAAATTTAAGAAGTCGAGAAACGATTCAGATGACATAAATTATAAAAGGTCATGTGCTGTAGCAAAACGAACATTTAATGAAGCACAAAGAAAATCTTGGTGTAACTACCTAAAGCCGGTGTGCAAAAATACACCTCTAAGTAAGATATGGAAAAAAGTGCATAAAATACTAGGAAAGTACATTCGATCCCATGTCCCAATTTTGAAAATTATTAGCAAACTGATATATGATCTTAAAGAGGTAGCAACTTGCGTAGCAGAACATTTAAGTAATATCTCCAAAGGTTCGTCAATAAAATCTTTTCTCACCATTAAAGAAAGAGAAGAAAAAATTCCAATTAATTTTGAGACTGATCAATATTATTCATACAATGATTGCTTTACCATAGATGAAATTTTATCGTCATTGTCACATGCTCCAATACAGCCCCTGGTGAAAATATGATAACTTTTGAAATGTTGAAACACCTCAACCCAAACAGTTTACAATATTTATTAAAACTATATAACAAAACATGGATTGAAATATATTTCCCACAAGATTGGCGAATAGCACTGGACTTTCCATTCTTGAAACAAGTCAAAGTTCCTTGACACAGACAGCTACAGACCAATAGCATTAACAAGCTGTTTATGTAGATTGTTTGAGAAAATGATTAACAACAGATTACTCTGGTATCTTGAAAAAACAGGATATTTTTCCGTTTCACAATATGGATATAGGAAATTAAGATCTGCCTTTGATCCTTTAAGTTTACTTGACACCGATATTGGGAAAGCATTTGCTTCAAATAGCTATGCCACAACCATCTTCTTTGATATGGCAAAGACCTATGACAAGACATGGAATCATCATATTTTAAAAGAAATGTATTATTCTGGACTGAGAGGATTTTTACCCTTAAACATGGTACAATTTTTAGGGGAAAGAACTTTTGAAAATAAGATAAATGGTGTTTTATCGAAGGAGTATCCACAATATGAAGGAGTTCCACAAGGTAGTGTTTTGAGCACCACCCTTTTTATCATGGCTATTAATGACATTACAAAACAACTGCCAACTGGTGTACAGTGTTCATTATATGTAGATGATTTTGCCTTTTGGATCATCTACTCTGATATTTATACAGGACAAATCATACAACCCCTAGCTTATGTTGTTGGCTAACATTCTCTCCAAATATCACTTTTACAATCCTTTACTTCCTTAACCATTAAACGCCAATTGGACGTATTGTACGTTGACTAAAATTGTCTGTCGGGTGCCAAGTGGATGTATGGTACGTTGACTACAAAATCTCTTGATCTTATCGTATCGTGGACTACTACACAAGTATTCACTATACCGGCAAGTAAAACTGTAGCCATAACTTTTACAAATGAAAAAAATGTACTGAAAATGAAATTGCTACTATATGATAAGCCAATTAATTTTGTTACGCATACCAAATTTCTTGGGTTGTATTTTGACCAACGAATGACTTGGAAATTTCACATTAATTACCAACGTGAAAGCTGTAGTAAAGTACTTCATCGATTGAAAAAATTGCCACATACCAAGTGGCGCTCAGATAGAAGTACATTACTCTATTTACACAAGACTTTGATAATGAGTAAAATTGATTATGGGTCGCATCTATAGGCTTCTGCATCTGCTAGTACATTGGAAAAATTAGATCCTCTTCACAATGCAGGTTTGAGATATGCTACGAGTGCATTTAAATCGACACCTGTCCTTTCTCTGTATGGTGAAACAGGTCTGTGTTCACTTGATCAAAGAAGGGTCGAATATAGTTTAAACTTCTATTCACGGACATTAAGATACCCATCCAAATTGAGTAGAATTATAAGTAATACCATCATTCCAAAACGAATTGGACCACGATCATTTTATCCATTTGTTATACGACTGAAAATATATAGAGAAATATAATATTCCACCATTAAAATTCCTGAACCATTTACCAAATTCTACACATTTTTCAAAATGGAATAAGTCTCATTTATGCCACGAGTTATTCGATTTAAAAAAAGATGAAATTCCAAGTTACGCTGTCAAACAAATTTTTTGGGAACACCAAGAAATCCATGCAAATAATATCTCCATTTTTACAGATGGCTCAAAAATTGATACTGCTGTGGGGTTCGCAGTTTTTACAGACGAAAAATATTATCATGGAAGAATGCATATATTCCACTGAATTGGCAGGAATTTCATTGGCTCTGTATAAAATCCTAAAACTCCCATCAAACATTACACTATATTTAGTGATTTAAAAAGTTCTATTCAAGCAATAGATTCTTTTAATCATCATCACTCTGCTATTAGAGCAATAAAAGGAAATATTAATTTTTTTAAACATTTGAAATATCAAGATATTCTTGTGCTGGACACCAGGCCATATTAGAATTGAAGGCAATGAAATTGCTGATAAAAATGCAAAGGAAGCAGCATTGAATGATAAAAATAAAATGTACAAAACATATTACAAGGACTCTTAAAATTATTTTAAATTTATTTTGGATAAAATAAATAACAAACTTAGAGGGATAAAGAACAAAATAATTCCTTTTAAGAATTCTTTACAGAAGCAGGGGAACCATGAGCTCGCTTTGTACAGGCTGCATAATGGGCACACAAGGTTAACCCATGGCTTTCTTATGTCTAATCAGCCTCCTCCAGAATGCTATACCTGTCAAACCACAATAAATGTGAAACACATTTTAATTGAATGCTCTAAGTACTCACACATTAGACATAAATACTTTGCATAATCTCCTGGAATGCAGGACATTCTAGGAGATGACGACTCAAATGTATGCAAGATTTTTAAATTCATAGCAGATACATATCTATTAAAACATATATAAATAATTTTATTAGATACAGATATATTAAAATATATGCAAATAATTTCATTCATACACATTTGATTTAAATGTATACAGTAATGTTTAATCTATTCATTTATTATTTTTAAACTAAATTACTATAAAAATATAATCTATTTAATATAGTATTTTTAAAAGATTTTATCTGCATTAAGCAGCCGATTGGACATAGCCGGAAATGGCTGCTTAAACAAATAATAATAATAATAATAATAATAATAATAATAATAATAATAATAATAATAATAATAATAAAATAAAAAAAAAAGCAGAAGAAGTATAAAATAGTATTAATCACAGTAATAATAAAAAAGAAAATACCAACAATAACAATAAACGTTGAAATGTAATAATAATAATAATAATAATAATAATAATAATAA
>NC_061088.1:48388779-48401279 GCF_015104395.2 Macrobrachium nipponense | reverse complement strand
GTTGAAAGAGATGCCTTCATTGATAAATATACTTATATGTAAATGTTAATTTTACAAATGAGCGGGGTCCCATGAATGAAGTTTGTCCCTATAGAAATAGGTAAAAAATATAACGAAGTTTCTTCGGTGCAGTCGAGTTTTCTATACAGCGTATAATGATGTGTGAAACTCTGGGAGTGTTGCGATGTGAAACTCTCAGCCACGACCGGACAGCGCTGAGTTGCTCCCCAGATACAGTCAAGTGAAGATGCATCTGTGGCTGGCGCCTCTAGCGGTAACAGATGCACGATCCATGGGTAACTTTAACTTTAATTAAACTATAACTAACAAGGCTAGATGATGGATAATCAAGATACCAATTTGTAGCCCTCCACCTTAGTAGTCTTCAAGATTTGAGGGAGGGCAGTAAAAGTGTGACGGACAGACAAAGCCATCTCAATAGTTTTCTTTTCCAGAAAACTGGGAATTAAGGATGGGCAGTCTTTTCCATCCTTTAACCGGCAAAACTCGGATGGGCATCATCGCAGAAAATTTCAGTAATTTCAGCTGCTTCAGATACAGATAGGTGCTTCGGAGCCCTCTAAGCAACGCAATGATCTTCCACAGCTACACTGCGCCATGCAACTGTTTCTGACATATATTGTCACGAATATGCAAACAGCCTTATGAACCTTTCATAATTGCGTATTTTAACACATATCGGCCATACCCTTAGAATCCTTGCCCAGTTGATTTATTGGTTATCATAAACTGGTGATAGATAAACAAAATGTCACCGACCAAATGCGTTTATTTAAAGATATATAAAGTAACTATAATAATTATGTCCATTAATGATGATATTGCCGTTTCATTTAGTTTTTGAATAATGATAATACTAATAGTACAGAAAGCGTTCAAATACCCTTCATCTGTAATACCATGTTTCTTCCGTTAGTGCAGCAGATAAGTATAAAAATACTTCTGTTTGTGACACAAGCATGAAATTTAGCACAAGTGCTTACTTTAACCCCCTCTTTCGAAAAATCTGGGTTTCCTAGCAAAATTTGAATATGGCTATCACTTTTCAAAATGGCCGCTAGTTCCTTCGATTTCTGACACTTTGAGTAAATTATTGTTGAAAGAAATACATCAATCATTATTCAGATGTCTGCCTGGGTAGAAGAGTTAATTAAAGATATCAACAGAGCTCCTACTATTATATATACCATTGTGATAAAGATGGTGTACAAAATGGCTGCCACGAAACATTTTGCTTGATAACACTGCCACTAAGAAAGATAAAGACATGGAATTTTTTATCTGACTACGTTTATGAGGCCAAAGAGTCTGTTTCTAGCATTGCTATTGGGCTATTATTAATATTACATCTTGGAAAGGGATCCCACAATGTTATTGAGAAGTATACAAGCACAGGACTATAATGAATGCAAGATTTTAAAGATGCTTGGTGTCACCCTTCACTGTGGCGAAATTCCCTTTCCGATATATCTGAAGCATCATTTGCAACAGTACAGTTACACCTCATATGATTACACATCTCATTTACAGCTACACAAAGCTATACATGTAAGCCCAAGCCTGTAACGTTTGCACCTTCCATGACAACCAGACTTGCAGCTACATTTTAAGCTGTTCACAACTCTTTGCAATGGGGAATTGGGTGTCCAGAGGACTTTCCAGTCTTTGCCAATCTTCTCTCAACCCCAGTCAGCTGGAGTTTGTGCTTCTAGCTGGTGCAGAATTGCCTGCCCCTATATATATAAACAGCTTGATATGCTGAACGTTTGTTGTGTTGAAGCAGTGCTGCTCTGGTTGGAGGGATGGCTTCATATGGTTTCAATGATATAATTAACCAGCTATGATAGAACCAGTGGATATACATCTAGTTCTTCACTGTGACATTGTTCTTTCTCAAGATTTCTAAGACGGGACTTCTCCCTATTGTATAGACTAGTGAGACATGCAAGATGGTATTTCAGCTCTTTAGCAATTGCATCACCTTTACCTTCTTTTGTCAATAATTTGCCGTCATTAAGTGTGTGAGCGCTCTCATGAAATCTCCTGTTGAGATTCATGGTCATTACTTGTCGAAGATCTGGTACAAATGCCAAATTTTCACAAAAAAATGCCTATTTTATTCTCATGACTCATTTTGCGCTGTTTAGCATGCTTCTCCTGTGGCTCACTATCTCCAACTGTAGATCTTTGCTTTCTTGCACAATCAAGTTTTGCATTATTAACATTATTAAACATGACCCTACAGTTCTTGTGGTATTTTGACATGTTTTGTCGTAGTTTTTCCCCTATTCCACTGCCTTCATCGAGCCTTGCTTGGTCAATGTTAAGTGACATTTCACCAATCTCTTGGAACAATGGGACGTTGGTTGAAATCATTACATGCCAACATGTTCAGGTTTATGATGTACAGAGGGCAAGGGTGAATTAAATTAGACCTTCATTTTCTTGTCTTCCTGGCAAAGGCAAAATTTGCTTCAGTTGGTGTTCCTTTTACCACCTTAATCTGATATGCGCATTGATGTATGGGATACAATTAGGTGCCATTTAAAGCCCATGTGATCTGTAAACCATCCCGGTAAGTACATGAAGAAGGACCTCCTGTCAAATTAGATGCGGTTGTCTAACTAGATCTACCAACTTTATATATACTATTTACCAGCTAATTGATATGGGGCTATTAGACAGCATTTGGGCCACTAAAGTACTACGAGTTGGGCCTCTTCCATACTTAGACCATTTAATAGTTATGCAACATCTTATCCAAAAAGATCTCACAGGCACAGAACGTCCAAAATACTCATTTTGGGCAATGACAGTTTCAGTTTACCATAATTGTAATCTTGTTTATTATTTCGATTTTGTTTTTGCCAGGTGGTTCCCCTGAACTACTTGGAAAATACGGAGAGTAACTGGACCTCTGGCAAATGTTTAAAAGAAAGAAGTAGCATTTCTTTTCTTAAATTGCAGCCAAAAACGCAAAACCTTTGTTCAGTATTACAGCCACCAAATTGTCTGAGAGCAAGATAGAAAAGGAAGGTATCTGGAACCCTACTAAACTATATAAAAATGAGCATCGAAACTATAAATTTGTACGTTGATATGATAATGATCGTGCAAGTTTAGTTCAGGGCGAGCTTCCTTTCCTTTCATTGAGTTCATACTCCTGAAAAAATGGAATGTTCTATTACAGTATTTCTGTCATCTTTGCATTCATGGTAACAGTGACACCGATGCTTTTGAGTATGCGAGATGCTGTAGCATCAATCGCAAACTGCTTGAGCAGTTAACTTCGATTTTCTGGCTTATAAGACTGTTTATGTAGGTTTACCGTACCTGTTTGTTGGCCAGTGTACACACGCACAAATTAGAATAGGCAGAGTTCCATAATTTTTCGTTAACGAAATGAAGCGATAAAAAACGTCATATCACAACCACTGACAGTTATTACTAATTAGATAGGCGACAGCTATCACTAGTAGTATCGCACAAACATAGTCCTTGTATACTATCCATTCAATATTAAGTCGAAGGTAGTTAGTTGAACGATTCCATTTGTCAAATTTTACAGAAAACACTGAAACTCACAAAATGCTATCAAAGATTTAAAAAAAAAATGATAACCTTAACAGTTGAACCATGCAACCTCACTCTGTTTTGGATGTCGTGATGTGTGCGGGAATCGAATGCCAATGTGTCATTGATCATTCAAAGAAACATACACTACTCAGAGAGAGACAAACATTGCACTGCATTCGGTGCAAGTTCCTGTTAGAGAGATAACCAAATTGTTAGAGAAGGTCAAAGGTTAGGGAATGGGCCTAGAAGTGGAACCCCTCGAAGCACCATAAGAGAGCAAGACAGTACAGTAATGTAAATGTTCCTGAGCAACATTCATTTGTGAACGCTGAATTCCAGTGCCTCGTCATGATATTGTTGAACCAGGAATCATGACTAGGTCTACGCCTGTGGGTGGTGTCTGATGAATACTTTAGCTGGAGAGGGAGAGATTTTTAAAATTACGCTTGAAATCTTTGATAGGTGTCTAATGAATAAGTCTAATGAATAAGCTATCCTACCTTTGATGGATGGGAGATTCAGTTAGGCTTGTTTTTCTTTTTCTGTTTTTGTATTGGTGTCCAGTGAACACCACTGATAGGGAGGGAAACAGATTCAAAAAATCCCTCCACCCTCCTCCTATACCGCACCACCACTGATAATGGTTATTTTAAAATTCCCCACACCGACAACCAAAACCTTAAAATGCATGTTTATAGAATAATTTCTGCTAGAAATTATTTTTTCTTTCATTCCTCAAAATATTAGCATCAAAATGGGTTACAACCCCTCATTGCAACAGAAGTTTTTTATTGTAAAAATATCTGAAAAATGACTTTAATGAGAAAGTCACTTTTTATATTTCCTACCTTTTCAGCTACTCATGATATGCTCTTGGCAGTGGGTTTAGGCATACATGTGAAACAAATTTAGAAGAAATTAATAGCTACAGAAAGATTAACCCAAAAAAGCTTTTATGAAAGTAAGGCGCATGTTCGGATGAAACAGGATATGCAAGGAATTAGATGATAAAAAAAAATACTAAATTGTATTCATATGTTTCTTTATGCTTACTTTTTAACTTGAGATAGCTAGGTCGGAGTAAATTATGTTAAGCAATTATGTAAGGGATAAGAAAAAGGAGAGCATGACAAATAAAGCAGATTATTAATATAATTCTTGTCGATTTAAATATTCATTCACATCATGTATCCGAGAGAGTATACTGCTGAAAATAGACCTAGGCTAATCAGGTGTCAAATCTAGCCCCACTAAATGTGTCATGTAAACTATTATATTGATCAAAGGACAAAATTCGTTTAATTACACTTTGCTATTAAAGAATATTGACAGGCTTAATGTATCATTTATTAGCTGTAGGTGACGAACCGGCTACACTCAAGACCACCGAGAGTTAAGGAATATTCGGTGTGATGCCATGACGTGATGACATCAACCCTGGTAGTCCGACTCTCCGAGGCTGGTGAGTGGCGGGTGAGTGCGTGACTGGCGACTCTCACTTGACCCTCGAGCTTCCTTCCCTTACATCACATGGACACAAGGTTTTTTCGTGGTTCCATTGTTTTATTTATGAACTGGAACATAAAACTTATATGGCATAATGAGGTAACGAGCCATGGACACATCTTGTGTCCTTTATTGAACGAAATTACTGTGGTAAGCAGATAAACTCAGAAATAAGTTCGCTGCAACAGGTACTACCTACATATTTGACTTTTGTCTCTGGATGACTTTCGACTGCAATATAAATAAAATCTGCATTTTAGGTAGGAGTTGTGAGCAACAAGGTCAGGTGCAATATAGAGAAAGACTAGTTTAGCCTACATTGAATTTCGTAGGAATTCATGTCAACCAATGCTTAACAGAGTCGAATATTGGCTACCCTGAGTCAAAGAGCTCCCAGTGTAGCCTAAGCCAAACAACATCCAGTGTAGCCTGTGTCCACCAAAACTTAGTGTAGCCAGTGTCCAACAACTCCCAGAGTAACCTATGTCAAACAACTCCCAGTTCAAGACTAATAATGCTTTGGAAAAAGCAATTTAAATGTCATAATATGCAAGACTAATGATAGTAGCAGTAGTCAGATAAGGCAAGCAGCATATAAAAAGAGTTACCAATAAGCAAATAAAGGGCAAACACATCAAACAAGTAAACCTAACAAGGGTAAAGCTACGTACTGCAAGTGCAGAGAAACCCCAGAAGAAATTTAGCAAAGCATGCTGTAGCCTATATGTGGTAAAGAGCATTATTGCAATGATTGGGACAAGGGCCCTGTGTCGGGTAAGAACGTTGCAAACATGATACCTAACTGTGTGATAGAACCTTCAGACAAGGTACTATAGACTTACATTAGCATAGACATAGAAGTTATAGGTTTATCACAGCTTAAATACAGTATAGTGATGGGGAAATAGGCAAGTTACCATTGACAGTAGTCAAAGGTATGGGACAAACGTGAGTACAGATTAATGAAATACCATACTGTATGCTACAATGACCTACCTACAGTTAAGGCTAAATGTACAGTACATGCATTTTTCATGTCACTGAAATACGTCACTTAGGAGATTTCAGCATTCCTACAGAGGTTCATGATACAAACATCATTAAGCAGATATTCAATAACTCCAGAGAGCTGATACTGATGAATGTATTTCTAACACTGCAATATATTACATTGCCATTATAAAACTAGTTATTTAATTTTTGGCAATAATTTTAGATGGTCATACATTCAAACACTTGCCTGTGCTGAAATTCGTATTTAAACAGCTCTAGTTAATGACTGAATAAATTTGATTTTTCATCAGAGTTGGTAATGTTGTATTTTTGTTATACCTATAGTTGTTCCCCTCAAAGTTACTGTACCATCAGGAGAGTGTCTTTTCAAACAGGTCTGCCCAGAATCAGAACAAAATGACTCAAATTTTCTAATGTACATTCAGAGTAAATGTAAATCATTACTACCCTATGACAAAATAGTGATACTGATGGTGGATGAAACTCACTCAAAACCATATTTTCATTATAAAGGCAAAAATATTGTCGGCTCAGTCTTTGGCAGTAGTGAAGTTACAACAGGTGCATTTGATTTTATGTTGAACAGGTAAAGTCTAAATTTAAGTAAATTGTACAAATTCCCACTTAAAACAAAAAAAGCTGATGCTCTGCACTGTGCTCTGAAGAAAGTAATTATAGGCTTAGAAAAAATAAGGTTTTCCGTGTTTTGCATTGTAACAACACAATGCTATCATTGGGAAAGCATTGTCCTTTTTTGCCAGCATTCCACAACTGACTATAGTGCATCCTCACCCATTTCAGAGTAATAAATCCCTTTTTTCGTGTATGTGTCAGTAATTTTTTTAAATGTCTCAGGAATAATTGGCTTGGGCAAAAAGTTATATATAAAACAATGAAGTAACCTCAGTTCTCCTTTGATGTAAATAATTAGGAAAACGATATTCATTGTGCACCATTCAGCCCTTTGAAAAACTTCATGATATAGATGTTTACTCTTTGAACATTCATATAAACTGTCATTAAAAGCGTTATCTCCCTACACCTCTGAGAAACAAAATGTTCATTTGGTTTTACAGATATTCAATGAGTATCATTCAAGCTTTACTATATTTTGGAAAAAAAATCACTGTGCCTTTCTATTCATGATGCAAATGTCAGAATTTTACAATTAGTCGACAATCATGAATTTAAACGTTTAAAGGTCAAAGGGTAAATACTAGATGCTACTCAATAAGTAATGAAGGTTATAGTACAAAAAAAAAAAAAAACAAAAAAACAATGTAGGTTTCTACTAACGTTTTGTTGAATAATTGTTGTTCCCAAGAAAATAACTATATTGTAGCCAAAGAGAAAGTTAGAAAATTTAACAACCAAATAATGGCTGTATGTAAGAAGTAATTATTTCGTTCACATATAGTAGAATGAACCATAGTTTTTTGTGAAGTAAACCAATGCACAGCCGTCCCGCAATTTGACTATTAATGTATAAATATTTTTTTTATGACGATAAACATGCTTGTTCTTTGGTATACACTGTAGTGTAACTAAACAAATTTTTTGTTTTAGTATTGTATATTAAGCTCATGATTGGTGTTTCGAGTAAGTATTATTTGGTGTACACTAGTATAGACGAGAAAAATAAGTAAATCAAGTAACTGGTAGAACAAAAATGATCGATTTTGGTGAGTTTTTTTTTTTTTTTTTTATAATTCTTTCGTCTGGAAGTGTAGTCAGTGGTAGCAGCTCGGACGATCCTTGACCTCGAGGTCACCGAGAGAGAACAGGCCTTCTCTCTCGGTGACCTCGCTACACCCAGTACAGTACGATACGTTGGGTCAAGACTCGAGCGGCAGCAAAGCCAACACCAGCATGCTTATGCCGTCACGAAACTTGAGTTGAGAATAAAATTAGAATTCGCGGACTCATGGGTCTATATTTTCCTTACTTTGCAATATAATTATCTTTGATACGTTGAATAAATGTACTTAATCTTATTTTTATTTATTTCAAGTATAACATCTTTGAAAGGAAATATTATTTATTGATAATTAATTAATCTGGCACCTGCATATGACATTATTTCCGTAAAAAAACAATGAATTAAAAAACTAGGTTGGCCGACGGTGCATTAATTTCACATCCTTAACCCATATCAATGATTATTAATTCTAAATATAGAAATAACATTAATAAATAGAAGAGAACATAGGAGCGACTAGGAATATATACTCGGGATGATGTTGATATCAGCATGTTCTTATATTTTCTTTCCATCAATAACTGAAAAGTCTCAGATGTATTTCCTTCACTCTTAACAGTTAACTGCATATCATCCGCAAACATCAACACCTTCAGACTTTATTCGTGTCCAGTTTTCTTGTCCCAAAATAGCAGTACCGTAAATGAAACGAAAATCTAGTAATTAAACCTTTATTGGCTTATTATAGTATCATTCCTTCATGTCTAACCATATGTGTATAAATTCAATTGTTAGATTAGGATGAAGGTACGTCGGTGTGTCACGACAGTAATGTAATTAGGGTTTTGGGGATTGAAGCCTGGCTAGGTTAGGTGCCACAAGTTAAGGTTGGTTATGTAACTCCTATATTAGTAAAGTTCCCTAAAACGAATATGCACCATTAACCCTTTAACTGTTTAGTACGTATATATAAGTAGCGCACCAACGCTGTCTGAGCCATTTAGTATACGTAATATATACGGGAGCAGATGTTTTGACTGTGACGTTTAGTACGTTTATATACGATTGACATTTCCTACCTTTCTTTCAAGGTAAATCCTCTGTAATATGTTTTCTACGGGTTCGAGAGAATGTTGTTGACCATAGCCAAACAAAAACACCTCCTACCGAACCCCCTTTATCATATTTTTTTTGTGATTTTCTATATCTAATGCGGGAATTCGCCAATCACTTTTCGACATCGGTATATAGCGAGGCATCACGCTGCTGGGCTGGTTCGTTCACTTACTCGGAATTTTGGTCTTTCGACGTACGGGGTAGAGGGGTTATAATCCCATCTAATACAACTTAGCATCGGTCTTGAGTTTTCCTCTCTTTTTTTTCTTTTCCTGCTATAGCACAAATGAAAAACGATAAGTATGTAATTGTAGTATATTGAAACTATTCCGACTGAAAAAGAAAGAAAGACAGAAAGAAAGAAAGAATATATATATATATATATATATATATATATATATATTATATATATATATATATATATATATATGTATCTATATATATATATATATATATATATATATATATATATATATATGTATATATATATATATAGCTATTTTGTAACCTGGTGTAGTATAGGATGAAAGGATGGGTCTCATAGGGATACCCTCCATGTGTATTTTTGGTAGGCCATACATAACACCCAATGAAGAACCTGTTACATAAAGATTTTCGTAAGTTGCTTGATCTATCGTTTTATTATCTTTCAACTTTTTCAAGAACCGGTTTATTCTGTCATCCTTTTTAAAAATTAGTTTGTAGTCAATGTTACCCATGTTTCTAAACTTGGTAGAGTCTTTCAGAATTGTTTCCATTTTGTGAATATACTCTGTTTTATTCATTATGACGGTTCCCTTGCCTTTATCGGGTTTAAAAAAATGATACACAAGGAGGGTATCCCTATGAGACCCATCCTTCCATCCTACACTACACCAGGTTACAAAATAGCTAAATTCTTGACACCTCTATTAGAGAATAATTTTAAAAATGAATATAATCTAACCAACTCTTGATTTTAAGAACAGTATTTTATGCCAGGACTCTGACCTAACCATGGCAAGCTTCGACGTTGAAGCACTTTTCACTAATATACCTGTGGAGGAAACCATCAGCTTTATTTTAGATACTATTTTTACAGAAGACGATACTACATATAGTGGCTTTAAACGGGATGATTTTAGAAAATTGTTAGAATTAGCAGTGCGGGACACTGCTTTCATTTTTAATGGACAGGTTTATTTGCAAATAGAGGGTGTAGGTATGGGGAATCCCCTAAGTTGTACATTCGCCAATATTTTTATGCTTAAATTTTAAAGGGAACTGCTAGACAATTGCCCTCCGTCTTTTAAAAAACTTTTTTTTCGAAGGTATGTAGATGACACTTTTGTTTTGTTTAAAGATAGGCATCATAGCGACTCATTTTTACAATATGCTAACTCCAAACATCAAAATATTAAATTTACCTGTGAATTAGAAGAAAATGGACAATTAGCATTTTTAGACAAAATGGTAGTTCGTAAAGATACCTGTTTTAACATTGGAATCTACAGGAAACCTACTTTTACCGGTCTTGGCTTGAATTTCTAGTTTTTATTTTTGTAATTTTAAATTAAATTCTTTATCAACACTCCTCCACAGGGCTATAAACCTAACATCAAGTTGGAAATTATTCCATGACGAAATAATATTTCTTGAGGGATTTTTCAACAGCAATTGTTACCCATCGGGGTTATTTTTTAAATACGTCAAAAATACCATCAATAACTTTTTTCATCCACCTAGTCCAGTCCATTTAGCACAGAAATTTAGATACTATATTAAAATACCTTATATACATGATAAGAAGTTTTTGCCCTCCCTTAAGAAAATTTTAAACCGCCATTATCCAGCAGTAGATACCAGATTCACTTGCATAAATCCTAGAAATATTGGTAGCTTCCTAAAACACAAAGAGAAATTGCCCTCCTTGATGCAATCCGGTGTAGTGTATTTATTTAATTGCTGCCATTGTAATCAGCAGACCTACATAGGAAGTACGCGCCGGTTGCTCAAAGTGAGATGTGATGCTCATAGAGGTGTAAGTTACCGAACGGGCAGCAAATTATCCACCCCTGAACAATCAAATATTAGGAATCACGACAGAATCTGTAAGGCAGAGATAAATTATAACAACTTTAAGGTCATTATGAAGTCACCATATGAACACCACCTCCTCGTTCTTGAAAGTTTGGCAATTAAGAAACTGGTACCTTCACTTAACAACCATACTAGTATACTACCTCAGTACCTTTGTATATAGCATAAAGCCACGTCACTTTGTTCTTTGCCTCTTCTTGACTTTTTTCCACCGTCCTGACACGGCACGGCGGGACTCTGCTTGAGCAAGGTATTTTCCTCATTTTTAATATATATCTATATATATATATATATATATATATAATATATATATATATATATATATATATATATATATATATATATATATATATATATATATATATATATATATATATTCTTTTCAATGTTTTAAAGTTTTTATTCGTAATTTTACTTAGAAATCTTTCAATTTTTTAAATTTTACATTTCCTTTTCTTGAATATGTAATGTATTGATGAATACTCATTCTTTGAGATTTTTTAATTCTTAATTTTACTTAGAAATACATTAATTTATGATAATTTTACGTCAACATTCCTAATTGTTTTGTATTGATGTAATATTTATTTCTTGCCTTTAGCCTGAAGATGGGACTTTGTCTCGAAACGTCGCTAGCAATAAAGAATCATGTAATGTGCCATGTCCTTTCCGTATCCCCATACTATATATATATATATATATATATATTATACTATATATATATATATATATATATATATATATATATATATATATATACTATCATATATATATATATATATATATATATATATATATATATATATATATATTATATATATATATATATATGTGTGTATATCGAGCTACAATGTCCTTTAATATCTAATTCGCTCTACCTCGGAATTAATATATTTTTATACATGCTTAACCGAAGGGGAATTTTTTTTTCTCGATAATAGACTTGCCTGGACCGGGGCGCGAACCCACGGAGCCTTTCAAATCCAGGAACATCAGTGAAGCTTTTACCTATTACACCACCACAAGAGGCTAAAAGTTCATGTCGCCTCTCACCCTCAAATACCTTTCGCACACAGGTAATTCGTTGGTTTGGAGACAATATCAAGCCACCTCGACTCCGGTAGTGTTGTAGGGCTTTTGACAGCACGTAGCCAATCTATAAATCATATCACATTTCTGTGATTCATATACATATATCGAGCTATAATGTCCTTTAATATCTAATTCGCTCTACCTCGGAATTAATATATTTTCATATATGCTTAACCGAAGGGGAATTTTTTTTTCTCGATAATACACTTGCCTGGACCGGGGCGCGAACCCACAGAGCATTTCAAATCCTGGAACGTCAGTGAAGCTTTTACCTACTACACCACCGCAAGAGGCTAAAAGTTCATGTCGCCTCTCACCCTCAAATACCTTTCGCGCGTAGGTAATTCGTTGGTTTGGAGACAAAATCAACCCACCTCGACTCCGGTAGTGTTTTAGG
>NC_061088.1:48356279-48383779 GCF_015104395.2 Macrobrachium nipponense | reverse complement strand
TCGTTTGCCTGTACGAAGGAAGATCATTAAATCCGCCATTGCCTAGGAAACAAGGAATTAGAATCAGTAAAAAGGACTAGGGATAATCCGAGGCACCATTTTCGAACTAATGTTTCGATAGGCTCCACCAACGTGGAAGGAAAGATGTGAAAACAACAACTGATCATTACCTTTCAAGGATACATGGATATGCCTCTCTCTCTCTTTCTTTATATATATATATATATATATATATATATATATATATATATATATATATATATATATATATATATATATATACATATATATATATAGTGAAAAACTGTATCACACTAATAATACAAGATTTAAAATAACACATTTCATCCTGTTTGTTCGATAACTGTAAAGAACGTAGCCATAAGAGGCGGAATACGGTCTGTAATCAGATAGAAATCCAACTCAGTGTGTTCAATATACTAGGTCGAATCAAAGTTGATGATTTTTAGTTCTAATTGGCATGTTTTCTAGGTGGAATAAATAAATAATAGACTCAGCTGAATGACTATAATTTTACAATATGTTCAGTGCATGTAATGTTTAGGTGGCTTCATCCTATATCATTCCCATTATTTCTCAATTTTATATTTTCAAAATCGGAAAATGTTTATAATTTCCACTGGGTTAATCACTTCTTCATATCATCAGTAATATTTATTACTTCTTGAGCTTACCTCTCTCTCTCTTTGATATATGTATATATACATATATATATATATATATATATCTATATACTATATATATTATATATATATATCTATATATATATATATATATATATATATATATATATACGTCAAATCAAAGGTGATAATTATCTTATTGGCATTAATTTTAGGTGGAATAAATAAATCATAGACTCAGCTGAATGAATGTAATTTTACAATATATTCAGTGCATGGATCGTTTATGTGGCTTCATTCTAAATCATTCCCATTATTTCTCATTTATATTTTTCAAATCGGAGAATGTATATAATGTCCACTGGGTTAATTATTTCTTCATATCAGTGATATCACCTCTTGAGCTCGCTCACCTCTCTCCCTCTCTCTCTCTTTGATATATATATATTTGTTATATATATATATATATATATATATATATATATATATATATTATATATATATATATATATATATATATATATATATATATATATATATATATATATATATATAATAATATATATATCGAGCTACAATGTCCTTTAATGTCTAATTCGCTCTACTCGAATTAATATATTTTTCATATATGCTTAACCGAAGGGGAATTTTTTTTCTCGATAATAAACTTGCCTGGACCGGGGCGCGAACCCCGGAGCCTTTCAAATCCAGGAACGTCAGTGAAGCTTTACCTACTACACCACCGCAAGAGGCTTCACTGACGTTCCTGGATTTGAAAGGCTCCCAGGGTTTGCGCCCCGGTCCAGGCAAAGTCTATTATTAAGAAAAAAATTCCCCTTCGGTTAAGCATATATGAAAATATATTAATTCCGAGGTAGAGCAAATTAGATATTAAAGGACATTGTAGCTCGATATATGTATATGAATCACGGAAATGTGATATGACTTCTATATATAATTAGTATATATAGATATATATAGATAATTATACGATATATATATATATAGATTATATATATTATACTACCCCATATATAATAGATAATATATTAATTATAATTATATATAAGTATATATATATATATATATATTTTGTTTTACACACACATATATATATAATACATTATATATATTATATATATATATATATATATATATATATATATATATATTATATATATAATATTAGATATATATATATATATATTAATATAATATATATATATATTATATATATATTATATATATTTAATATATATATTATATATATACATATTTATGTATATATATAATATTATATCTAATATATATGTTTCATATCTACATATATATTATATATATATATATTATATATTATATATATAATAAAATTTATATATATATCATATATCATATCTACATCTATATATTATAATCTATTTATATATCATATCTATATCTACTATATCATATATTAATATATATATACATATATATATAGTTATATAGTATCCATATAGATATATATCGATATATATATATATATATATATTATATATAAATGTGTATATTGTATATATTATTATATATCTCTATTATATGAAATAAAGAGGGATCGATATATATAATTTAATAGCTTATATATATATATATATTAACTATATATAAATATATTTATATGTATTATGATATATATATATCTATATTAATAATATATATCATTATTATAGATGTTAATTCTAAGGTGGGTGAATATATATATATATAATAGTATATTATATATCTCTATATATATATATAATCTATATATATAAAAGTCATATCACATTTCCGTGATTCATAACATATATCGAGCTACAATGTCCTTTAATATCTAATTCGCTCTACCTCGGAATTATTATATTTTTCATATATGCTTAACCGAAGGGGAATTTTTTCTCGATGATAGACTTGCCTGGACCGGGCCGCGAACCCACGGAGCCTTTCAAATCCAGGAACGTCAGTGAAGCCTCTTGTGGTGGTGTAGTAGGTAAAGCTTCACTGACGTTCCTGGATTTGAAAGGCTCCGGGGTTCGCGCCCCGGTCCAGGCAAGTCTATTATCGAGAAAAAATTCCCCTTCGGGTAAGCACATATGAAAATATATTAATTCCGAGGTAGAGCGAATTAGACATTAAAGGACATTGTAGCTCGATATATATATATATATATATATTATATATATATATATATATATATATATATATATATATCAAAGAGAGAGAGAGAGTGAGGTGAGCGAGCTCAAGAGGTGATATCACTGATATGAAGAAATAATTAACCCAGTGGACATTATATACATTCTCGATTTGAAAAATATAAATGAGAAATAATGGGAATGATTTAGAATGAAGCAACATAAACGTTACATGCACTGAATATATTGTAAAATTATATATATATATATAATATATAATATATATATATATACGGTAAATATATATATATATATATATATATATATATATATATATAATATATATATATATATATCCAAAATTAAGTAATTTTACTTCTGCATACAGTTTATTTTGTATATAGTAAACGGTGTATAAATCATATGACAGTCTTGGCGGAGATCCGATAAAACGCGTTTTAAAGAAAACAGGGTTTCCCATAAGATTGTATTGGTTTGCACTATTGTTTACATAGAATTATCGCATAGCATTGGCGGCAGGCAGTGCACGTTACAGACTGCTTTGGCTGTTATACGGTGTCTAATCTCTCCTCTCTATATCTGTGGACTGCACTCTTAGCTGACATCTGGGGGCATCAAAGCTGCTTCCCAAAGAACACAGTTATTGGGTTAAAGAAAAACTAAAATTATAGCAGAAAAACTATGTAAAATAATCTGAAAGAAAAAACAAAATTCTCAAGTAAAATTCCTTTTTGTGGAAAAAAAAATCTAAATTATTTTTAATAATTCTCTCTTTCATCAGGATAAGTTCCCATTTCATATTTCGATCTACGGTTCAGCGACATTTTCCTTCCCTCAGTTGCAAATTTGAAATTCACTTCCTGATTCTGCTTTACTAACCTCTCTGGATTTAGGAGGTAGGTACACCGCATTCTTCGTGATTAAACTTCATCATTCTTCCTTCCTTTAGGTATTCTTGTTTCTCTTAATAACTACATTAGATATCCGCCACATAAACATTTGCTAAAAGAAAAATAAGACTAGTGAAATATACTCTGTTCTCTGGTTCCCTATCAGGCATCTCGGGAATATCGGAGCTGAAGAGGTTTAGCAGAATTTCAGGTAAGAAACTTGAAGGGGGAATCTCCCAAAATAGCAACTAAGTGTGGTCGGCAACTGTGAAAATAAATATCTAAGTTTTTGTTTTTTTCTCATGCGTCCTTTTTGCTCTCTCGGGGACTAATCCTAAAAACTTCTTTGTTGTTGTTGCTGTTGTTGTTGTCCTTGCCGTTGTTGGTCTTGTTGGGGATGGGAAAGCCTTTTGGAAAAAGCTAAAAAAGGTCTGAAAAGGTTGTTTCGCATTGATTTAAAGATCCAGGAATTTTAGAATAGGATATTTATGTTTTATTTATTAGAATGAAAATGTAAAAAGAATAAATAATTTGGACGTTTAACAGTGTAGAACAATTACTTATAATAAAATATAACGTATTTATTTTAATTTTCGTTGGTGAAACAATGCACTGTTTGACTGTAGATTTTAACACATACTCCGAGTAAGGTGGAATTCGGATCACGTCTTGTTTTTTGTAAACTCGAAACATTAAAAATCTGTATTTTTTAATCTAGTCTTGCAGTGGAAATGCGTAAATATTGTTAGATGTTTCACATGTTTTAGTTGCAACGGAAGACAATCCATCTCTAAGCTTCCTCCTTAAATTACCTAAGAACTCCTGCCTAATTTGGGAGCGTGCTTCCTTGGGTCCCATAGTCATACTTAGTAATACAGTACAAACCAGGTCATTCATAGTAAGTGACATCCAGTCTGAATACCTCTTTCTTTTGAAGGATTGTCTACCTTGCATAAGCTTAACCCTTGAACATTAGCAGCTCATGGCAAAGTTAGCTTCATAAGTTAATATGAAACATATATGGATAGGATAGAAGTATTTATCTGTAGGTTCAATGGTGGTTCTGTTAACCTCAATGTTGACAAATCTTTGACCATTTCTAAAGTGTCTCCAAAGCCACATTAATTCAAGGGATAGTATAGACAGGACCGATAGTTAACAATATAATAAATTAATAGGTGTAGTAAATAGTAAGAATTTCACTAAAAGAAATGAGTTGATACATAATCAAGATTATATGACAGTAGCATGATGGACCAACGAAGTATTCTTGCCTAAGGAGGACACCTACAAATTGTTTCTCAAGTATTTTTGAACTAATGAATTATTTAGAGAGATCATGACACCCAACGAAATTAGCGCACAAACGTAATTAGGGTAATGACGTGATACGAACGAGTACATATACTGTGCGCCTGCTTAAAATTACGTATAAAAGTTATCTTTAATTGGTGAAAAAAATCCTGCATAATGGCAATGCAAGCACCTGAATATTTAAGTAATCCTAAGTTAAATTCTCTCTAAATAATATACTGAGGTTTACTTTGTATTCTAATTAATTAAGGTGGAAGGGAGATGTAGTATTACAACATTTTAACTTTTAGAATATGTAATCATTATTTCGAAACTGGAAGACTTAGGATTCACTGAGATTATAAGAACGAGTGCATCATTTCGTACCCGAAGACTCGGAAAATATTCTCGTGCGAAGCAATGCTGTGAGGAGCGGGATATTCTCCACGTGGAATCTGGTAAAAAAAACATGAGAGAGAAATCTCCCAAGATCCAGGTTCCTCGTCAGCAACTGGGCAGGAGAAATATCCCGAGACGAGAGACAAATTGCAGTCGTACATTTTTATTTGCTTTTTCGAGTTCGTCTGACCTTTTTATGTGTTCTGAGCTCCAAAGTTTCTGCGAACGGTCAATTGTACTTTTGTGCCACAACAATTTTCCAGGCTGGTATATGTCAAAAGATACCCAGGAATGTATGATTTGAAATATATATATATATATATATATAATATATATAATAAGTATATATATATAATATATATAGATATATATATATAAATATATATATACATTATATATATATATATATATATATGTTATATATATATATATTTATATATATATATATATATATATATATATATGATATATATAGATATACTATATATATATATATATGTTTTTTTTTTTTTTTTTTTTTTTTATCATATGGAAGACTCTGCAGACGGGAAACAATAAACCAAATTGAAAACATCATAAGACATGTCGTCTTTGGATTCACTCTGCTTGAATGAAAAGCCATATTGAAAGAAAATTTTATGTAGGACGTTTGCTTCATTCTTCACATCATGTGGGGAAAAGATATTGAAAAATATTATGTAAGGCCTTCTTTCTGCAGCATTACAATATTGCATTCAGATACACACAAGCTAAAGATAATTATGATATGTGTTGGAATTTTTGTCTTCTTTAATCCTAGTGAACCTAGAAAGTCAGTATCAATTCTGGCTCGTTTAGAAGGATATGAGATGGAGGTCAAATGATATTAAAATCCACTTGAGGTTTTTCATCTTCAGTTAATGAAATTCCGCTCCTGTTTGAAAGAATATATTATAACTTAGTCGTTTTATTTATTGTGAAGAAGGAATTAAATAGAATGAAGATGAAAAATATCAATAAGTGTTTGTAATGCAACTTTCTTACCTTTGGTTGAAAGAGTGTCCACTATAGTTAAGAGAGTGAACTCGTCTTATAGATCTACTTCCATGATATCTCTAATATTTTTTATTGCTACGACTATGGGTCAATACGAGGCTTGGGAAGTCAATAGTGTGTTTCAATTGTGTGCATATTACGTGTATATGATAATAAGCATATAACATATTAAATCTTCATGCCGAGATAAGTGGTACATAATGACTGGGTTCGTCCATCTTGGGAATAAAATATTCCTTTGATATCTTATTCAGTTTAAAGAGAAAACGACCTTCTCTTCACAGCATGAAAGAAGGTAATTAATTGCCTTCTACTACTTTTAATCAAACAGGAAATTTTTACATTCGAAGCTGATTTTTGTGGTTCATTGTAATGATTTTCACATTAAATATAATCAATCTTGTAACGTAGAAGTAAAATGATTAAATTTCAACCCAGTTTCTCACGAAATTAAATGTCTAAGACATTGCTCGAGAAGTAAATGATTTTTTTGGTGAATATTCTAACTTTTTTATTTTCTAATTCCTATGGTTATTCTTATTTTAATTCATTATTAAATACCGTTTCTTTTTTATCCCTTTCAATATCCAGAAAACTTTTCAAGATGTTTTTCAGTGATCCTTGACCTATCACACAAAATATACTTTTTCAGAGAAATTTTTCCCTTTTCTTATAAAACTGCTCTTATTAAATTGGAATGTTCAAGTTTTCCATTTAATCTGTCAATATTTATAAAAAAAAAAAAAAATTAATATTTTGAAACTATATCAATTTATCGGAGGTTTGCTATTCTCCTGAGTTCTTCAATGTTTCTGTCACCACTTCGGTAAAAATTTAATAAGACTGGTATCCTAACCTTTTTGATCAGTTGCAAAATACATGTGATTAAATTCTAGGTAGAAGACATAGGTATCCTTTTGACTTATAAAATATCATCAGAATAATCATATTTTATCGAACATAATGGTAGAATTTACAGAATTGGTCTTACACAGAATTCTCTCAGTTCTTCTAATGACTTGCTTCTATGGCACACTGGTATTTCTAAGCAGCTGTCCGATGTTCATCATGCTTTTGGTCACCGGCGGAATTTCGGGCTGGTGTTATCTGAGGCAGCGGGTCAGGGACAAGCTAAGGGCTGTATTTTTAAACCACCACCCTCCCTCTTCGATGAAGAGGCTGCTCGTGAAATCTTTTCGTGGAGCGGTATTAGAAATACACAGGCGAAGCGCTTTCATGAAGAGGAACTGCACGGGGCGGTTGGTATGCTGGAGGTGGTAAACAAACATCTCATTTGGATCGGAAGATGGCTGTTCTACTTCTATCCCACTTTATGTCTATATATGTATAAACTTTAACACTTACACAATTGTTTTGTGTATTAATACAATTACTATAGAAGATCCCAGCTTGCTTTACAACTAAGCCCGCCTACTGATTACGTCACGACCATACCTTGAACCTGGTTGGTTGGAAGTAGTTTCGAAAAGTTTGTTAATCTGTGGCATTTTTCATCTTCATTTATTTTGCAATGGTTGTTTTGCCGATTTATAATACGTTGTGCTGATTATAATATAATCCAAGAGGAGGTGAAAGACGATTCTGTTACACACCCGACAGCCAGGAACTTGGGAACGTGAGGTCTAAGTACAAAGACAGTCTTTCACATGAATGCAATAAGACCATTTGCATTGAAGTACTGGAAAAAATGGACTAGTAAAATATTTTGCATGTGTTATGCATTCCAATACTTACATTAATTATGGGGTTCTCTTTTAATTTTACAAAAAAATATACGAAGAGGTGGTGAAGCTTACTGCTTCGTTTCCAATAATTTTTCGCCCTCAATTCATATTCGTCTTCGGGAGCTGCTTCGCGGCACAATAATACCATTTTAACTATGAAGAGCTTCTTCGTCGAAGATGTTAGTTTAAAAATACGGCCCTAAGAGTTGGCAACGGGGATTCAGGTGTGTCTCGTAGGTCGCAAACAGGCCGTACACGTCAGGAGTCAATCCGTATTTCTTGTTTCTTTCAGGTTTCTTTATGATGTCTACATGTTTCGGCCACTCTTTTGTTTCCTATTTTCATATGTGTTGGAATTGTTTGCTGTGAAAAAATAATTTTAGCTATTTTCAGACTTTTTCCAGTTTTTGCACTTTTCCTCTCATAAACAATAACTGATTTAACATTGCTTTTGATCTTCCAGGACTTTTTTTAATGTTTCACACAGATTCATTGGTGTCATTTTCAATTCTAAGTTTATCCAGCAAAATGGTTCCAATTCTTGTGTTACAATGGGCCTCGTCAGAAGTATTTACATGGTGGATTCCAAGTTTTGTAATTTCAAGTAGTTTTTTCGATTCTTCATCAGATTTAGCCTTTACAATGATTTTGTTTTTTTTTGACTGAGAGTCGGGGATTGTCACAGCCAAGAATTTTCTTCAGTGAACGGTATATAACCAAGTCACTTAGAGGGGTTACTTCTTCGTTTATTTTGAGTGTGATATACTCAGACCACACTGGAGGGGAAAAATATCTTCCATGGTAGTGGCATAATGGCTCTAAAGTAGCCATACTAGAGTTTTGGAGGGATTCCACGGACAAGTCCTTTGAAGAAAGCATAGGGTCGTCAACAGAAATAGGGGGGGTTGCCATGTAACGTAAAAGACTTATTTCATCCAGATATCCCCCATACCCACCATGGAATCACTCTTAGAGGACGGGTTATCCCTTTAATTAGGGTCGTCCTAGGGGCAATTACCAGATATACACCCTATCTCCAGTGCTAAGGCGTCATGATGTCCGTCGAGATCAGACCTGGCACAGAGGATAGGGTTTCACATTAAACTTTCCCCTCGCTCGACCATGTCAGGTACTCGAATTCTACGGGAGAGGTGGCATGCCGTCCATCCTCACCCTCCTTCCAATCCCAGGAATAATTCTAAATCATGTCCAAAACCAAGCCAAAAGTCATCAACATAAAATCCATATCTTATAGGGGGAGGAAGCAGAAAGATGAAATGTTTTTAGTATAAGGAAAAGTGCTGACTTATTTAGTTGGATCAACAGCTGGGCACCAAGGTCCAGCAAGAAAGCAGTTCCCACCGGGCATCAGAACCCAGCTGCGGAACCCTAAGCCCACCATCCTCAGCAAGGCTTCAGCATCTGGGGGGTATTTATACAAGAACATAATGTGAGAGACCCACAAGCCTTAAACTATTTAAAGCATCTAGGCGAACCCAAAGACTTGCATCATTTTGCTGTATGTTCAAATTTCAAGCAAACCTTACATTGCATAGGTTTTGGATGTTTTTCTTTAATTGTTATTCTTTTGTTTCATATTTTCATATATGTTGAAATTGTCTGGTTTGAAAAATTAATTTTAGCTATCTTCAGACTTCTTCCAGTTATAACACTTTTTATCAACTAATTTAACATTATGTTTTTGATCTTCCAGGACTTCTTTTAATGTTTCACACACAGATTCATTAGTGTCATTTTCAATTCTCAGATTTTCCAGCAACATGGTTCCAATTCTAGTGTTATAATGGGCCTCGTCAGAAGCATTTACATGGAGAATTGTTTTGTAGTTTCAAGTAGTTTTTCTTATTCTTGTTCAGATTTAGCCTTTAAGATGATTTTGTTTTTTCGACTGAGAATCAAAGATTGTCACAACCAAGAATTTTCTACAGTGAACGGTATATAAACAAGTCACTTAGAGGGGTTACTTCTTCAAATATTTTGGGTGTGATATACTGAGACCACACTGGAGAAGAAAAAATATCTTCCATAATTATTCTTTTAATGTTCTCTTTTGAGATATAGTGTTTGGTAAATATGGCTCTAAAGTAGCCATACAAGAGTTTTGGAGGGATTTCATGGACAAGTCCTTTGAAGAAAGCACAGGGTCGTCAGCAGAAATGGGGGGGGGGGGGGTTGCCATGTAACGAAAAAACTTAATTCATCCAGATATTCCTCATACCCACCATGGAGTCACACTTAGAGTATGGGTCATCCCTTTAATTAAGGTCTTCCTAGGGGTAATTACCAGATATACACCCTATCTACAGTGCTAAGGTGTCATGATGTCCGTCGAGATCAGACCCGGCACCGAGAATAGGGTTTAACATTAAACTCTCCCCTTGCTCGACCACGTCAGGTAATCGAGCTCTACGGGTGAGGCGGCATGCTGTCCATCCTCACTCTCCTTCAGATCCCAAGAATAATTCTAAATCATGTCCAAAATCAAGCCAAAAGTCATCAACATAAAATCCATACCTTATAGGGGTGGGAAGCAGAAAGATGAAATGTTTTTAGTAAAAGGAAAAGGACTGACTTATTTAGTTGGATCAAAAGCTGGACACCAAGGCCCAGCAAGAAAGCAGTTCCCACCAGGCATCAGAGTCCAGCTGCTGAACCCTAAGCCCCCCATCCTCGGCAAGGCTTCAGCATCTGGGGGGGTACTTCGTCTGCACATATGTGGCTGTTGCTGATTGTTATGACCCCTAGGAGGCTGTTCTGCAGATTCTTAAGATGTTATTGAGGGATCATTGGAAGCAATAATGCAACACAGCGAATGGGAATGTGGTAAACAAAAACCAAGAAAACTAACAATATTTATTATAAAAACAAAACACTTAACTCTAAATCAACCGTGTGAAAGTAAAAATAAAATAAAAAGTATCCATAGGGCTATATGGCAATTATATGCCCAGAGGACAGGTTAGCATGTCTTCTCAACACAAGGCTCACCTAAAACTAAGAAGCTAAACCCTAAACCAGTAAGAGAAATACAAAACACAATGCACAGCAAATAAATAGCTCTAATAGATCGGGCCTAAAATCAATACACTAGCCTAAAGTTAAAGAAGGCTAAAAGATAAAAGAACTTAAAATTACCTACATAATTAATCTATCTAAATTTGCAAACGACCACAAATCAATTATACCAACAATAGAGAATATAGGTTAAACTACCAAAACCTATGACAATATATCAATATGATGTATATAGATCCTATGCACTCATGTTGAAATTAATTCCTTTTGAGAATGGAATCGCTGGAGACCACCAGTCCGCTATATTAAGGAAGTTACTATACACCGGGTCAGACCAATAAACACCAGACGTCTCTCGAAGGAAAATGTAAAGGTCGACACCATACCTGGTGTTAGCCTCCCTACGTGCGAAGAAGTATCAAGACCCTCAGTACGGCTGGGCACAGCAGAAGCCTCTCCTACAGAAAAAGGCTAGGGGGGCGGGTGGCTAGTGACACAGTCCCTGCAATGCTACGAGACGAAAACCGTGATAATTGGGCGCATAGGTTTGTTTTCCATAAGGAAAACAAACCTATGCGCCCAAGTATTAGTACTGTAGGATCAATTGCTTATAAACTATCTAAATATCTTACTAAATTGTTATCCCCGCTACTAGGAACTGTATCTAATTCACACATCCGGAATTCTCTTGATCTTGTGGAAAAATTAAATAACATTGTACTAAACCCTAGTGATATCTTTGTAAGTTTTGATGTATGTTCCTTGTTTACAAAAGTCCCTATTGACTCTGTGCTAGAATATTTAAGTAATTAACTTGTATTGCATGAATTGCCAATGTCCGTTAGTCACATAATTTCATTGATTAAGTTATGTATTTGTGATTGCAGATTTATTTTTAATGGAGAATATTACCAACAAATATTTGGTATGGCCATGGGTAACACTTTATCACCTCTCCTTTCAAACTTATATATGGAATTTTTTGAAAGACAACACCTCCCGAATATCACACTTGTCCCCTTAAAATGGTACAGATATGTAGATGACATCTTAGTAGTCTTACCTGTTGGTATCGATGTAAATGATTTATTGTCTAAATTGAATAATTTAGTGCCATCCATAAAATTCACTGTTGAAATTGAAAATAACAATGTCATCCCTTTCTTAGATGTATTAATACATAGATAAATTCAGTATTTATAGAAAACCCACAAATAATTTAACATATGTAAATTTTTATTCTGGCCAGCATCTTAATATTAAAATTTAAATTTTTTCTTCTATGTTCCTACGTGCTTTGCGTATCATGAGTCCACAATATCTTGACCAAGAAATGGAATACAAAAAAGATAGGCAACGATCTCTGCTACCCGCCTCATATAATTGATTTATGTAATCAAAAAGCTCACAAAAAGTTTTATAGTGTTGCTAGTAATGAAAAAGAAATGCCTAAAAATGTACTTAGCTGCCTTACTTTCGTGGATTTGAAACCATAAAATCAATATTTAAATCGTTTAATGTTAATGTAGTGTTCTCTTATAACAATACCATTAAAGATATGCTAATTAAGAATAGTTCCGAAACAAATAACAACATCATTTACAAAATTCCTTGTAAGGATTGCCCTTCTTTTTACGTTGGACAGTCAAGTAAAAATTTATATGTATGTATTAAGCAGCATATGTATTCAGTTAGAACAGACCAGACTTCAAATGCACTGTTTATCCATCTGAGTGAAAAATCTCATTGTATTAATTGGGGTGATACCTCGGTAATTGCTAGATCTAATGATTATGTTTCAAGAAATTTACTGGAATCGGCAATTATACAAATCACTAATAAACACAACCTAAATCTTAGTCCTGGAATGTACCATTTGGACCCCTATATTTGTAAAATGTTTATGAAGGACCTTAAAATAAATGAACAACTAATAGATTAGTCCCACATGTATATAGTTACTATTTCTCTCTCTCTCTCTCTCTCTCTCTCTCTCTCTCTCTCTCCTCTCTCTCTCTCTTGCTCGATATATTTATATTCTTTTTTCGTCTTTTCATTATTTTAACGGGGTGGGGGGGGGGGGTGGGGGGGGACATTTTTGTAAATTTCATGGTAATAACTTGTATATGTCTCCTTGTTTTTTTGTTTTTGTTTTTTTTATGTGTTGTTTTCTGGATGAATCGTCTGTTGACCATGTGTGTATCCTCCAAGGTATGGCGGCTTAAAATTCGCTTATCCTGCCCTCAGGCGTTTCCTCGTTTCTGTAGAGTTTAATCGACCTTATTGCTAACCTTATAATGTCAGTTTGGATATTAATCCATGTTTTTCCTCTGTAAGATCAGTTGTGCCTGAGTAAAGGGTCGCACTAGACCGAAAGTGCTTGGCTATCTCGCTTTTTTATTTTTTTCCTTCGTGGTAAAAACCTATATATATATATATATATATATAGATATTATATATATATATATATAATATATATATATATATATATAGGTATATAGTTTGTGTGTGTGCGTATAGTATATATACATCATAAATGTGTTTGTGTTTATGTATGTTTTTGTGTATAGTTAATGTATGATGAAAAAAATTAGATATATTTAATTACCCTCCTTTGAAACAGTTTAAGAACGTTCATAACTTAGCGTTGTATTTCAAAGGGTTGATTTTTTACCTTAACATTTTATTTTAACGTTTTCCTTTATGATGGAGGTTCATATATAGTTCAAAATATTTTTGAATTTTAACTAAACTGCACATAATACGATGCCCTTTTAGTTTGGCCCAAACATATCCATGAATATGTAGATTCTCTGAATTTGTGTCGTTTTAGAGTGGGAATTTGCCTGTTTTGTGTTTGTTACTAAATTCATTTTAATTCTGATTACGAACGTAGCTGGTTTCCGTAATCTGTTATACTGTATTTCGAATAATACGGTAAAGCTTGTCTTTATAAAATGCATATACTCAGTAAAATTCTATAATCGAGATAATTTAAGTAGAGATATTTATACTATATTTAGCAGAGTAAAAAACAACACACCAGAACTTTGCTGATAGCGAATATGGCTAATTCTAGAAAGAAAAAAAAAGGATGCTATTCGTAGCTGCGTTCCTATGTGTCCAACTTCTTTAACTTCATTTCGATTACATTCTGGATCCTCGTGTAGCAACTATATATGAATGTGATTCAATAGTCTCCTTAAGCACATAAGTATATTTAATGAGGAATGGCGATTATAAATTGAGAGTTTGATTAATTACATAGATACACGCCCGTATTATTCAAGTCCCACGTCATTGCACTTCAACTTTACAACGAGTGTTGAAATATTCTTAATCGTTTTACTAAACAGTAAATACTCTAAAGCCTAGTCTTTGCGTGATGAGAATTCAAGCATTAATTTGCCAAAGGATATATAAAACTAATGAATATAGCTCAAATAGTATATTGTTATTATGATTATTTAATACGATGGATTATAATTTAGGATTAAACTTAATCATATCTCCATAATACATAATTGTTTTTTTTTTTTTGCAGAATAAAATACTCATTAATGAGCCAAAGAGTTCAAAGAGATAAAAATTGAAGTCCGGGTAAATAATTTTTAAGAAATGTTTCATGTCCATTTCACTGTAAACCCACGAGCAATTTATTTTCAGTTCCAATATATTGTGCCTCTGTGTGTGTGTGTGTGTGTATTTGAGAGAGAGAGAGGTTTGGAAAAGTATATTGAATGAAGCTGTTAAGCAGTCCTGAGCCCCCCGTGTTTCCCTTTTGACAATAAAGAACTGATTTCAGTGGGAAAGTAATAGTATCATATAATTTCACAGTCTTTGACAATTTAACATCCCATTTGCTATTTTCTGTTCAGATGTAGACTGATTAATTGACATCCATATCATCATGATTATGCATAACTTTTATTAAATAAAATAGCAATGTGAATGTGCAAATATGTTTAGATTTGGTGTAAAAGTCGTTATTGCCAACCCTGGAGACTCAATGATTTAAAAAAAGGGCTTCCACACTGGTAAAAACTGTAAGAGGAAGTTGCCAGTTCCTATCTGTGTTAATGTTGCCCACAACAACATGATATATCGGAAGAAGAATCGGACATTGCAACTCATCGAATCGAATGGATTAATTAAAAAGTTTTCGTCGATATAGATGCAGACGAATACAAGTGCCCCGGTGTCATGAGATTCCCATCCAAAATACATTCAACTGAAAACTTTGGCGGATTTTTCCAATAGCCCCATAGGCCGCAGAAAAAGACATGACAAGGATACTTTTCGTATATACCTAGGAGTTATTAGATAAAAAAAAATTCCTATAGTTTCCTAGAACGATTTGGATAGCAAATTCAGGAAGACCTTTAAAAAACACCTGTCATGAAACTCTTCATTACGGTTTTCATATTGCAGTTCAACGTAGGTGCCGTTTGCGACTCTAAACTTTTAAAAACTAAATCACGGTTTTTTAGTTAATTTTTTTTTCTTTTTTTATTTCCGAAGTGTGCTTCTTTGGCAGCTTAACAATGTCTCTGCCTCTGTTTCTCTCTTTGATGATCCATCTTCCTCTCTAGTTTACTGTTCACCAATGGTCTGTGTCGTTATTATTCTCTCTGTTTAGTCAACTTTCTCTCTCTCTCCCCCCCTCTCTCTCTTTCTCTCTCTACTGATCTTTTCACAAAACCTAGTAATGAATGGGGAAAATTAGTAATGATGAGTCACAAAAATTTTTAACAGTACCTGAATACTTGATTAAGAATAATAGACGACTACATAACTAATAGTCTAAGGGTAGCTGCACCATGTGACATATTCAAGTTCCTTTATATTTTGCAACACGTTTTGCAACATTTAAGATTTCTCGTTTCAGTGGCTTGTCATACGCTCTCCATCATATTATCCCAATTATGAAACAGAGTTTCTGGTCGTAGCATAATAGCAATAAGTCATATGGAGGCGTAACGTTATCATTATAAATAATATATACAATCTATGTCCCCAATATAAAATCAAATTAAAAAGAACTGCTATCGATAAGGCTTATAAAGAAAATTTCACAAAAGTGTACACACACACATATATCATATATATATATATATATATATATATATATATATATATATATATATATATATATATATATAGTATATAAATATATATATATATATATAATATATATATATATATATATATATATATATATGTATGTATATTATATAGATATATATATATATATATATATATATATATATATATATATATATATATATATATATATATATATATATATATATATATATATATATATATATATATATATATATATATATATATATATATATATATATATATATATATATATATATATATATATATATATATATATATATATATATATATATATATATATATATATATATATATATATATATCTCCAATTCCCGGAGCAACAGCTCGGAGAACAATCCAAGGCGGGTCAGGGAAAGGCACGATCCATATGCATTTTATTAAAATATATGCCGACGTTTCACAACTCCACAAAGTTGCATTTTCCAGGCTGCAAACAAGCGAACATGGCGATCAATAAACTAATAAAATCCGAATTACATATTATAATTACATTAAAACATTCCGAATATAATTAATAAAACATTTACTTAAAGAACATATGTATATATATATATATATATATATATATATATATAATATATATATATATATATATATATATATATTATATATATATTATATATATATAGTATATATATATATATATATATATATATATATATATATATATATATATATATATATATATATATATATATATATATATCTATATATATATATATATAGTATATATAATATATATATTAAATATGTATATAAAAAAATGATTATAATGACCTTAGCACGTGATTCACTTATCATACATATCCACAGGTGAAAAATGAGAGGCGAGGTGCAGGTCCTGACAGGTTTCGACTTTATTTCCAAGCCAAGTCGAAGCCTGTCAGGACCTACACCCGCCTCTTATTTTTCATCTGTATATATATATATCTATATATATATATATATATATATATATATATATATATATATTATATATATATATATATAATATATATATATATATATATATATATTATATATATATATATCTATATATATATATATAATATATATATATATATATATATATATATATATATCTATATATATATATATATATATTATATATATATATATATATATATATATATATATATATATATATAGATAGATAGATACAAAATGTTAATTAGATATTATATATATAATATATATATATATGATTAGAATATATTATAATATAATATAGATTCTATATTAATTTTATTAAAAAGATCTATAATATAAATATCTAATATAATATATATATATATATATATTATCTATATATACTAATATATAGGTATCTATTTGATATCAATATATATAGTATATATATATATATATCTATATATATATATATATAATCTATATATATATATATCTATATAATATGAGATATATATATATATATATACTATACTATATATATAGATAATATATTATATATATAATATTATATATATATATATATAATTATTATATGATCTATATATATATAATATAACGGTATACTATAGATATCTTACATATATAAATCCTAATATATTATATATAATAATATATAATATAGATGATATATATATATATAAGTTATATTATTATATATAACATATATACTATATTATATATATATATATATAATTACTATATTAGATTATATATACTATATAATATGAATGTATTATATTTATATCTATATATATTTTCTATCGTAATATTATATATATATATAACTTTATTATAGATATTATATATATTTTTAGTTTTGATTATCTAATATATTAATATTATATATTAATATGATATCGATCTAATTATATATATATATGATATATATAATATATATATATATTATATATCTATATATATATATATAATTGCTATAATATACATATATATATATATATTACTATATCTAATACATATATATTATATATATATAGTATATATATCTTATATTATATAGTATATATTATATATCTAATATATTAATCTATACATATAAAGATATAATCTATATATATATATATATATATATCTTATTCATAATATATATATTATATATATTATATAGTAGTATATAGATAGAGATATGTATATAATATATATTAATATATTATATATATTATAAATATAAAAATATTATATAATATATAATAATATATATATAATAATATCTAATTAAATATATATTAAGTATATATATTATAATATATATATATTATAGTACTATATATATATATTATATACATATATAAAATTAAATATATATATATATATCTTATATATATATACATATATTATATATAATATATAGATACAAATATAATATATATATATATATATAATATATATCTATATAACTATTATAAATATATAAGTATATATTATATTATTATATATATATTATGCTTCCATGATTAGAAATATGTATGATATGTAGGTTTCTGCCAATCTCTGTATGACGTATGTGAGCCTTCAGCATAATATTTTTCCAACTATTTTGAGTCTTTGCCCTTCTACATACACACACACATACACGCGCACACACACTCACATACACACACAAATATATATATATATATATATATATATATATATATATATATATATATATATATATATATATATATATATATATATATTATATATATATATATATATATATATATATATATATATACGTATATATAAGCGAATACCACAGGAGAATGATAGTCAGCAATCCAAGTGCTTTCGTCTTTACTAAGACATTGTCAAGGAGCTAATGAAATACAATTGGAGAGAAAGGTCTCAGGTACACAACAAGATCAAGAATACCAGATGGTTAATTGTCAAAAGGGTAAAAAGTAAAAAAGATAATCCAGGATTATCGGATATCACACGGTCACAAACCTAAACAGACTTGACCCTAACCGAAATTACAAAGTATCTTTACAGTCCAAAACATGTAAAAACCGAGTTTATAAATTTTGTTGCTTATATTTATCTACAACTTTCTTCATTATGAAAGCATCAAGTTTAAATAAATCAAGACTTAAATTTAGAACATTTCTATTATTTGACTTGATGAAACAAGATTCAATGATATTCCTTTTAACTGTGTCATTACATGGGATTAAGGCTCTTGCTTGACTCCAGTTAAAAGGATGATCTAAATCTTATATGTACGAATAATGCATTCGATATTTGCCCAGTTCTCACAGAATATTGATGCTGTTTGAGACGTTGTGAAAGAGATTTACCGGTCTTTCCGTAATAGACTTTATCACACTTTTTGCAAGGAATTTCATAAATGCAGCCTGGAAGATCTTTAGGAGAATTTTTTACTACTAAACTCTTGACATTAATATTACTGAAAACAACATTTATGTTAAAAAGCTTTAAAATTCTAGGAATATCTAAAAACCTTTCATCATAGGGCAAGCCGGTATATCTCTTTCACAACGTCTCAAACAGCACCAATATTCTGTGAGAACTGGGCAAATATCGAATGTGTTATTCGTACATATGAGAGATTTAGATCATTCTATTAACTGGAGTCAAACAAGAGCCTTAATCCCATGTAATGACACAGTTAAAAGGAATATCACTGAATCTTGCTTCATCAAGTCAAATAATAGAAATGTTCTAAATTTAAGTCTTGGTTTATTTAAACTTGATGCTTTCATAATAAAAAAAGTTGTAGATAAATATAAGCAACAAAATTAATCTATTCAGTTTTTACATGTTTTGGACCCTAACCGAAATTACTTTGTAATTTCGGTTAGGGTCAAATTTGTTTAGGTTTGTGACCGTGTGATATCCGATATTCCTGGATTATCTCTTTTAATGTGTGTGTGTGTGTGCGGTGCGTGTGTGTGTGTGTCTGGTGTATTATGTGTGTGCGTACGTGTGTAAGTAGAAAGGCAAAGACTCAAAATCGTATTTCATAGAGCTGAAAAATAGTTGAAAAAATAGTATTTTGAAGGTTTACAGCCGTCATACTGAGATTGGCAGAAACCTATATACCATTCACATTTTTGATCATGGAAGCTCAAAAAGATCTCATTAAAACGAGACAGACTACGAAAGAGACAGAGACACCAATACAATCTCAAATCTACACAAACACGCTTTCTCACCCACACACACAGCAGTTGAGTTACAAAGTATTTCACAAAGGTTTTGAACTCAAGAAGGGTTCTCACGAGAAAGGGACGAAAGAAAGGAAAGCCAAATATGCTAAACTTTCCTCGAATTCATTCTTTCACTTTTCCTGCAGATAAATGAAGGAATATCGGAGCCAATGCAATTTTCATGTACTTGTAACAAACAATACAGATCATACAAGGAGTAAGCATATGCCTAATTCCGCACGCAGTTTTTGTGTATTTCATTTATAAATCTTGCTCAATATTCCATTTGTTTCCTTGCTGGTTTTGAGCTTTCATTAATGTCTAACCCTAGAAAGTCTCTGATGGATTTTATTGTTCTTAAATATTGGATAGATTCCATCTCATTCATTCTTTTTCCAGATAATACTATTTCATCCCTTTGTAAATACTTTGTCTTTCTGTTAAACAAATTTGGTCAATCTTGCAGCGTTTTGCCGATTAAAACAGCACCACCTGTATATTCTAAGTTTGCCAAGCGTCTAACCACGTGTACCTCTTCCTTATGTCTATTTTTTATTGTATTCCAGATATCTCTGGATATTCAAGGTTTCCGTCTGATTGCTCTAAATCCCCGCTCTTCTTTTCCAGTTGAATGATATATATACTTTTGGAGTTGAACTAGTCTTCGCTTATTGAATGCTCCTCTTCAGATATGTTTCCTAGAACTTTAATTTTATTTCGACATCCAGGTGAAACAGCTTCTCGATATTCGTCTTTATGAAGCTTTTGTACGTAGGTTCTTATCTAAAACATATGCAAATTATGTGTTACAATCAATTGCCATTTATCCTATGTCGTCCGTCAGTGCTCCTATCGGACAAAATGACATCCATAAATTCATATAGACATCTTAATATGGATCACATACTAATCAGAGAAGACAAAGAACACTCGGTAATGTTAGGAACTGCAGAGGAGCTGATATCGATGATCAACTTGTTATTGGCACCCTAATGAAAATAAAAGCATGCAACAAAAATCTTGGGGAGGTATAAATAGAGGTACCAAGTGTTCTTTTTCTTCTTTGATTCGTAGCTACGTATGTGATCCATATGAAGATGTCTAGATGAATTTATGGGTGTCATTTTGTCGGATGAGAGGACTGAAGGGCGACTTTGGATATATGGTCATTTATTGTAATAAATAATTTGCAAATGTATTAGATAATAAACTACATACAAAACTAAATATTTCTGTGAAGAAAACCAAATAGCAAAAGGAACGCATCTAAGCCCACCACTTCTTTAAAAATGTCATAAAATGTCCACAGTACACCATGAGAAAGAGGAAGAAATAATAACGTGATTTTATGAATGCTTCAGTCAGTATTATAAACCATTCATTTCATATATATAATTTTGTACCGAACACTCAATATACTTTCTAAGTTGCATACATTCTATATTATTTCATCTCTTATTCAGTTTCATGATATACGTACACAGGCATTAATTTCGATAACGCAAACATTGTATAAACTAAACCTAATTTCATCTATTGTGCCAAACATAAAAACAAGTAAAAAATCGAGTTTTCTGTACAGCGTATAACACTGAATGAAACTCTCAGCCACAGCCCGGTGGTTGCCTGTTTTGATGGCACCAATAGCGGTGCCAGACTTACGATCATGGCTACCTTTAACCTTAAACGAAATATAAACTACTTAGGTTAGAGGGCAGCACTATGGCATGTTTGATGATTGGAGGGTGGATGATCAACATACCAATTTGCAGCCCTCTAGCCTTGGTAGTTTGTACGATTTGAGGGCGGACAGAAAATTACGGACGGACAGACAAGTAGTCTTCTCAATAGTTTTCTTAGACAGAAAACTTAAAGCAAAATATTATAACATGAATAAGGTAAATCTCCCTAAAAACTGAATTTGGAATTAGATATCATATTAAACATTTTACAACTTAAAAAGAAATTGTTTATTCCTACTGCAACGTATATTGGTGATGATTTTAGACCCAAATATGAAATCCGACTTGTTTGGTGAATGGTAATAAAAAGATCATTTTTGTGGCGATGTTACAAACCAATTTGGGATGTTTGATGGTGTTTGGGAACAATTTTACTGTTCAGTGAATATAAAAGAATAAACACGGTATTTCCCCATGGCTGAGTGTATGGATATAAAGCATATATACGAAGAGAGAGAGAGAGAGAGAGAGAGAGAGAGAGAGAGAGAATACTGGTTTGGAGTTCCTTCCCCTTTCTTCTCAAGAGATAACTCACCATCTTCCTCTTGACCGACCAGGCTCTTCCGTTGATGGAAAAGAGGCCCTTTGGTTATCTTCCCCCCTTCTCCGAGCTTCTCACAGGGGAGCACCTACCACGAGCGTGACAGGTCTGCAGCTTCTTTGCAAAGTTATGCCGTTCCCTGCTGATTTGCTTCGGCGTTTCTTTTTTTCCTCTCTCATTGGTCTCTTCCCGAGTTGTCGGTTAATTTTTTTTTATACTTTTCCCTGCTCTAGCTTTCATATCTTCTTATAAAAAGCATTTTTTAATCCTATCATACAGTCAAGAAATTTCAACAGAAAAGCGCTGTAATCTTGTTGCATCAACTTCTTGTAGAAAACTGTTCGCAGAAGTCCTGGAGCACTTCTACCGCAGGTTTTCTAATCTCAGGAAATCTTTTCATTCCTCTATTCTCCTACCCAAAACTTTCGTCTGTGTGAGGACTGAAAATGAATATGAGTAAAACTAAGAAAAATGATAATGATTATACATATTTAGGACAGACAGTAAGTGTTTCCCCAGGGCAAAGAACGAAATTTAAAAGAAAGATAAGCCTAGGATGGAGAGCTTTTCGTAAATAAAATGAGATTATGAAAAGTAAAATGAAACTTTTTCTAAAAAGAAAAGTATTTAATCAGATGGTTCTACCAGTATTAAGTTATGCTTCAGAAACTTAAAGCCTTACTAAAGCTTTACAACATAAGGTAGTTACAACTCAAAGAGCTATGGAAAGAATAATGATGGGAATATCACTAAAGAGACAGAAAAGGAGCAACATGGATACGAGAGGAAACTGAAGTAGAAGAAAAAGAAATGGACGTTGGCAGGACATATAATGCGAATGTCAGATAATAGATAGACAAAATGAATAACAGAATGAGCCCCTAGAGATTGCAAACGAAGCTGGGTAAGGAAAAGAAGAAAATAGATTGAGGAGCTACGAAAATTTGCGGGTATAAACTGGCATAGGATGACCATAAACGAAAAGGAGTGGAAGGATATACCTAAGGCCTTTGTCCTGCTGTGTACTAGCATCGGCTGATGATGATGATGATGATGATGATGATATTTATATATATATATACGTATACACACAACACACACACACACACACACACACACACACACACATATATATATATATATATATATATATATATATATATATATATATATATCCTATATATATATATATATTATATATATATATATATATATATATATATATATATATATATATATATATATATATATATATATATTATATATATATATATATATATATATATATATATATATATATATATATATATATATATATATATATATATATATTATATATATCATATATATTATATATAAAAATATATATATATATATATATATATATATGTGTGTGTGTGTGTGTATGTATGTATGTATGTATTAAGCTAAAAAATGTCCTTTCTTTAATACCCAATTCAATCAACCTCGGAATTTCGAAGTAGAGCAAATTTGATATTAAAGGGCATTTATAGGTGATGAGATAAGAATTCATATATATATATATATATATATATATATATATATATATATATATATATATATATACATACATACACACACCACACACACACCACACACACACACACATATATATATCTATATATAATAATATATATATTATCTATATATATATATATATATAATATATATATATATATATGCTTAAAAAATCGCAGTAGATGCACGTGACTTCATGAAAATAAGCGAATACACAGGAAATGATAGTCAGAAATCCAATTGCTTTCGTCTTTACTAAGACATTGTCAGGAGCTAATGAAATACAATTGGAGAGAAAGGTCTCAGGTACATAACAAGATCAAGAATACCAGATGGTTAATTATCGAAAGGGTAAAAATTAAAAGGGATAATCCAGGATTATCGGATATCACACAGTCACAAACCTAAACAGATTTGACCCTAACCGAAATTACAAAGTATCCTTAGTCCAAAACATGTAAAAACTGAATATATTAATTTTGTTGCCTATATTTATCTACAACTTTTTTCATTATGAAAGCATCAAGTTAAATAAACCAAGACTTAAATTTTAGAAAACTTTCCATCATTTGACTCCTTGATGAAACAAGATTCAATGATATTCCTTTTAACTGTGTCATTACATGGGATTACGGCTCTTGCTTGACTCCAGTTAAAAAGGATGATCTAATCTCTCACTGTACGAATATGCATCGAATTTGCCCAGTTCTCACAGAATATTGATGTTGTATGAGACGTTGTGAAAGAGATTTACCGGTCAGTCCGTAATAGACTTTATCACACTTTTTGCAGGGAATTTTATATATGCAACCTGGAAGATCTTTAGGAGAATTTTTGATTACTAAACTCTTGACATTAATATTACTGAAAACAACATTTATGTTAAAAAGACTTAAAATTTTAGATATTAATAAAACTTTAAATAGTATACAAGTTAATAGTGAATCGAAACTTGTGAGCTTTGATGTAGTATCACTATTCACAAAGGTGCCTATTGGCCTATTGACGATCTATTGGAGTTTCTATCGGAATTATTAGAAAACAAACAGCTGGATATTCCATTTTCAAAAAACACTTTAATTGAACTGATCAAATTATGTGTAAAAGACTGTAAATTTGAATTCAATGGAAAATTTTACTCTCAAAATTTTGGTATGGCAATGGGAAACCCTCTGTCTCCAGTGCTAAGTAATTTATATATGGAATTTTTTGAAAAAAAAAAAAATATTAAACAATATAATTCCACACAATGTACCTTGGTTTAGATATGTTGACGACATAATTTGTGTATGGCCAGAGAACGAAGATGTAAATAACTTTTCTGCCAGGCTAAATCAATTAGTACCATCATTTAAATTTACAATGGAAATGGAAAAAGAAGGTTGCCTACCCTTTTTGGATGTCCTCATACGGAGAAATAGTAGTGGGTTTAAATATAGTGTTTACAGAAAACCTACGAATATTTCATCCTATGTACATTTCTATTCTGGACAAAACAATAAGGTAAAAAGATCAGTGTATGCATCTATGTTTCTAAGAGCACTACGGGTATGTAGCCCAGAATATATAGATGAGGAGATAGATAAGATTCGGAATACAGGCAAGAAATTGAAATATCCAGATAGTGTACTAAACAATGCATTAGAAGCGGCAAAAAAGACGATGTATCAAAATCAAAAAGAACCTTACAGCAACAAAAATTTACTTGTACTACCTTATAATAGTAATATGAAAGATATCCCACATCTCCTGAAGAATTCTGGTGTTAATGTAGTTTTTAAAAACAATAAAACAATGAAACAGGTACTTATTAAGAACTCCCCCGACAATGTTAAAGAATGTGTATATGAAATTCCGTGTAAGTCTTGTGACAACTTTTATATTGGTCAAACGGGAAAAGCACTAGAAAAAAGAATAGAACAACATAAACAATGTGTGTGATATGCACAGGGAAATAGTGGTATTTTTGTACATGTTAGTGAGAACAATCATGCTATTAACTGGGAAGGGGCAAAAAAGCTTGTGTGTTCTAATAATGCAATGGAAAGGAATATCATTGAATCTAGTTTTATAAAAAGAAAGTTACAATTATAATATGAACATCAGTCAAGGAATGCATAAACTTGATCCTTTAATATCAAAAGAAATTTGTAAACTGTTTAAATTTTAAGGTAGGCATTAGAAATGTACGGAACTAGGATTATTATATTTGTAAACACAGTAAGGGGGCAGTAGTGGTAATGAGATGTCCAACCCCGCCTCCCTGACACCTGTCAGGTGTGGACTGGTTATCTGTTGGGTACCATAATCGGTAGTATCCCTTGAGAATTTATTGCAAATTTTAGCCAAATGATTTTTGAAAGCCACTCCTACCTTGACACCTGCCTGTGGGTGGATCTGCAGTCTCAAACGGTTGTGTGTATGTTCGTCAGTACTGTCTCTGTAGTATATATACTTGTGAATTCTAATACTATGTATCAGTCCTTTGTCAATGGCTTGAAAATAAAGCCGAAACCAGTCAGGACCTACACCCTGTCAATTATTTTTCACCTGTGGATATATATTATATATATATATATATATATATATATATATATATATATATATATATATATATATATATATATATATATATAATATATATATATATATATATATATATATATATATATATATATATATATATATAACATATATATATATATATATATATATATATATATATATATATATATATATATATATATATATATATATATATATATATATATATATATATAAAGAAATTAAATTACTCAAGTAAAATTCAAACTGTTAGGCAATAATTAACATTTGGAAAGAAATCTAAGTAAATGCAAATTAATTCAAGTGTACAACGGTAAATCATTAATAAACACCTAATTTATTCAAACAAAATGTGAATGTAAAATGTAAACACAATGTGGAAAAATACCAAAAAATGCAAAACACTAATAAAATATTAACCACACAGAACACAAAACAAACACTTCAAAATAACTAAATATAGAACACAAAAAATTTGTAATGTGTTAAAAATGAAATAATTTTGCCTAACCACTGCAAATATTTTCTAAGTGCACTTATCACTTGTAATATCACATTATCTGGTATTCACGTTTTAATCTTTTTGCTGCAGCTCCCAAATTCACTA
>NC_061088.1:48326279-48351279 GCF_015104395.2 Macrobrachium nipponense | reverse complement strand
TGCCGAATTCTAGGTACTAATCTCCTTATAATCCCTATCTGTCAGTTATACGAGCTTGCCTGTATTGTCAATTCCTCATGTAAGTCAGTTTATCTGCTGAGTAAAGGACGTTAAGCGTCGAAAGATCTTGCAGAAACTTCGTTGTTTATTTTTCCTTCCAGGCTTATACCTTAATTTATGGATTTATCACGTTCCAAACTTTCGTGATTCAGTTATATATATATATATATATATATATATATTATATATATATATATATATATATATATATATATATATATATATATATATATATATATATATATATATTATATATATATATATATATAATATATATATATATGTATATATTATGATATATCTTATATATATATGTATATATTTATATATTGCCTGCATGCCTTGCACTCTCACTGGGTGCAAGGGTTAAGATTTCAATTGACTTGGCTCAATATGAATGCCTTTGTAATAGGATAACTTAATCTGTGACTGTGAAGCACCTACAAAAGGGAATAGCTGCCACCCTATATTATTCTTTAATTGTTTTTTTCCTTGTCCGAGAGCAGCAGATTGACTTAATCTTTTTGTTTTTTAAATTGGTACCCATGTTATGCTTGTTTGGAAAGGTTACTATCTTTCTAACCAGGTGTGCCAGATTCTCAGTTAGTATCTGCCATATAATCCCTATTCTATCTTTGTATAGGTAACGAGCTTTCCTGTTACTGTCAATTCCTCAAGTAAGTCAGTTTATCTCCTGAGTAAAGGACGTTGAACGTCGATAGACATCTTGCAGACACTCCATTGTTATTTTTCCTTTGCGTGCTTCCTATTCCTTTATTTATGACTTTTTCATGTTCCAAAATTTTGTGATTCAGTTATATATATATATATATATATATATATATATATATATATATATATATATATATATATATATATATATATATATATATATATATTGTTGCATACCAGTTGCAATCTCATTGGGTGCAAGGGTTAAGATTTCAATTGACTTGGCTCAATATGAATTACTTTGTAATAGGATAACTTAACCTGTGACTATGAAGGACCAACAAAGAGGGAGGCAGCGAACAGAATAAGTCAGTGATTACCGTGAAGAATGTACTAATCTACCAAAATTGGTTCAAAACAAAACACTATGAGTCCACTAAAATTAAGTCTAATTTCACTAACATGCGAGGGATATTAAAGGGGTTCATGATTTATTTGATAATAAGGCAGATCGAGCTAATTTCCCTGGCACTATCTGTGCCTCTCCTATCTGAGGGTAAAAACAGCCTTCGTCACACACCTGAGTTTTCTGATTCCAAAACAAGCCACTATTTCATTTATTTTTTTTTATTTTAAACATACTTCCAGTTAATTTTCCTCTACATCTTACTATAATGGGCGTTATATCTGTCCGTCTGTCTGTCATTCAGGCATGGCCAAACGGCTGGTGTGATAAGCATGAAACTTGGCAGGGTTACAGTGGTGACCCCTAATATTTTTTATAATGAGGTTTCAAGCAAGAAAAGGTACCAAGGCGCCGGAGGTGGATGGGTGCCTTCCTCGAAACGGGGTTGGCTCACTCCATAGACTTAATAACATTACAAACTTATCATAGTAAATAATATGACTTTTGATTTTCGGTATACGTACTAAATACAACTTGCTATTAAATAATGTGGGGGTAAGACATCAATGGCACCAAAAGGGGGTTGGGGTTGGGCAGGGCGTCACAGAGAGAGAGTGAGAGGAAGAGGTCAGCTAGTTTGCTAAATTAGAAGTAATGTAAACAGCTTCTTTAATTCTTTCATGAGTATTCACATCCACACTTAACTTTTTTTTTACAATTCACATTGGCTCCACACGAACTTTCCTACCTTCCTGCTTCACTTGTTTTGTGAATTACTTACTCACGTTTTATCAGCTTTCCTACATTTACTCCATTATACCTTATTACATCAGCTTGTTCATTCTTCTACCGTCCCTTATATTTTTTGTTCCCACTTTTTTGTACTCACTATGTTTTACTGTTTTTCTCAAATATCAACACTACAGCATGACCAAACACATTTTCTATGCATGATCTCTTTCTTATCTCCAACTGGAAATTTATGTCCACTGCTTTCTCCTGACTTTCACCATCACTCCATTCATACAGACAGTGAATCGTCACAAACAAATCATTTACGGTTATTTCCTATTTCCCATTACAAAAGACCAAGTCACTTTCCCAAGAACGTTCTGATACATAATACACCATCTTCACCCTACAAGTAGCTCCCCTATCAATTCTAACATATAATATTGTTTCCCCATTTACTCAATAACCCCTCACAAACTAGTCTTTAAAATTCACTAAATCCAAATAGGCTTTTCATTGGCCAAACCCACTCGGCTGTACCCTAATCAATCTGTTTTATCATCTATCTCGTTTTCTCAGTCAAATCTCTATATTTTATCTCCCCTGGAATATTAAGTGAATGTTAGGACACTTTACTTCTTACGCACAATTCCGTCGCCTTTGACGATATGCAGTGCAATAAATGAAAAATGTAGCTCACTAGTATTGCTCAGGAAATGAACAAGGAAATGAAACTCAGAGATGGGTAGTGCTCTGACAAATATGAAACTAATTATAAATTGCATTCAGTTTATTAATGGAAATGAGGGCTAGACCATTAAATGAATTTCCAGAAAATTATGTGAAAGAAGATGGACAATTAACTTTAACGACCAGATTAAGGAAACTGAAAAAATTGGATGGAAAGAAGATAATGGGAAGAAAATTGAATAGGAGCTAGTCGTTTGTACTGATGTTAAGCCAGAGCTCATCCATTTAATTTGATTGATTGATTGATTGATTGAGAGAGAGAGAGAGAGAGAGAGAGAGAGAGAGAGAGAGAGAGAGAGAGAGAGAGAGAGAGCATAAATTTTAGTATATGGGAAAATTTTCCTTTTTTAAAGGAATGGACTAGGTCTTGATGAACTGCAGAAAAATTAAGTTTTGGAACTGAAAAAATTATGTTTTGTACATGCCACGAAGACTAATATTATTTGGTAGCTAGAATAAACATAAAATGAAAGGATGATGACAGAGTATGAGGAAAAGGTATTTGAACGAGTTTTTTTGTGGGATGCAGCAAATGATTCGTTTTGTTTCTATTGGCTAAATAACTTTGTAAAAAGCAATTCAAAAGGAGCATTGAAGTTTTTCGATAAGAAAAAAAATGATAAATGGTATTATTATTATTATTATTATTATTATTATTTTTTTTTTTTTTTTTTTTTTGCTCTATCACAGTCCTCCAATTCGACTGGGTGGTGGTATTTATAGTGTGGGGTTCCGGGTTGCATCCTGCCTCCTTAGGAGTCCATCACTTTTCTTACTATGTGTGCCGTTTCTAGGATCACACTCTTCTGCATGAGGCCCGGAGCTACTTCAGCGTCTAGTTTTTCTAGATTCCTTTTCAAGGATCTTGGGATCGTGCCTAGTGCTCCTATGATTATGGGTAAAATTTCCACTGGCATAATCCATATCCTTCTTATTTCTATTTTCAGATCTTGATACTTATCCATTTTTTCCCCTCTCTTTCTCTTCAACTCTGGTGTCCCATGGTATTGCGACATCAATGAGTGATACTTTCTTCTTGACTTTGTCAATCAACGTCACGTCTGGTCTGGTTTGCACGTATCACCCATATTCCGTACCTGATACCATAGTCCGCCAGAGGCATTCTTTGCGTGATCGTTTTCTATCACTCCCTTCAGGTTTGGTTGGCTGCCGTAAACCGACTTATTACTGCAACGGTTAGCTGATGTTTCTTGCACAGGCTCCAGTGGAGGGCTTTGCCACTGAATCATGCCTCTTTTTGTACTGGTTCTGTGCAAGTGCCTGGGCATTCGCTTTGCTATGTGGTTTATGGTTTCATTTTCGTATTGCACTTCCTACGTATGGAGAGATGTTATTTCCATCTATCGTTCTTTGAACATATCTGGTTCTTAGGGCCTGATCTTGTGCCGCTGTTATCATTCCTTCAGTTTCCTTCTTTAGCTCTCCCCTCTGTAGCCATTGCCATGTGTCATCGCTGGTTAGTTCTTTAGTCTGTCTCATGTATTGTCCGTGCATTGGTTTGTTTGTGCCAGTCCCTCTGTTCTGTCTGTCATTCTCCTGTCTCTGTATATTTCTGGGTCTTCGTCTACTTTTATTAGTCCTTCTTTCCCATGCACTCTTTACCCACTCGTCTTCACTGGTTTTCAGATATTGCCCCAGTTGCTCTGTTCTCGGTGTTGACGCAGTCCTCTATACTTAGTAGTCCTCTCCCTCCTTTCTTTCGTGTTATGTACAGTCTGTCCGTGTTTGCTCTTAGGTGTAGTGCTTTGTGTATGTCATAATGTTTCCTCGTTTTCTGATCTATGCTGCGGAGTCCTGCCTTCGTCCATTCCACTATTCCTCGCGCTGTATCTGATTACTGGCACTGCCCATATGTTTATGGCTTTTATCATATTTCCGGCGTTTGAGTTTTGACTTGAGTATCGCCTTGAGTCTCTGCATATATTCTTTCCTGATCGTGTCCTTCATCTCTTGGTGTTTTATATTCCCTCCTTCCATTATTCCCAGGTATTTGTAATCCTGTCTCATCTATGTGTTTGATGTTGCTCCATCTGGTAGCTTTATCCCTTCAGTTCTCGTTACTTTGCCTTTTTGCATGTTGACTAAGGCGCATTTTTCTATTCCAAACTCCATCCTGATGTCCCCAGATACAATCCTTACAGTCTGGATTAGGGTATCTATTTCCTTGATGCTCTTACCACACAGCTTGATGTTGTCCATGAACATCAGATGGTTGATTCTGTTGCCTCTTTTCTTGAGTTGGTACCCGGCATCCATCTTCTGTAGTACTTTTGTCATGGGAATCATGGCTACTACGAAGAGTTGTGGGGACAGTGAGTCTCCCTGGAAGATCCCTCTCCTGATATTAACCTCTGCTAGTCTTATTCCAGAGCTTGTAAGTATTGTATTCCAGTTGCGCATTGTATTTTTGAGGAAGCTGATGGTGTTTTCCTCAGCCCCATATATTTTCAGGCATTCTATTAGCCATGTGTGTGGTATCATGTCGAAGGCTTTCTTATAGTCTATCCATGCCATGCTTAGGTTGGTTTTCCTTCTCCTACTGTTCTTCATTACCATTTTGTCGATCAGGAGCTGGTCTTTTGTGCCCCTACACTTCCTTCTGCAGCCTTTCTGTTGGTGGGGGATGGTGTTTGTCTCCTCTAGGTAATTGTATAGCCTTTCACTGATGATGCCTGTTAGTAACTTCCACATTATTGGTAGGCAGGTGATAGGCCTGTAGTTACTGGCTATATTTCCCTTACTCTTGTCTTTTTGTACTAAGGATGTTCTTCCTGTGGTCATCCATTTGGGTGCATGGTGATTTGAGATACAATGCTGGAGTTGTTCTGCTATTCGTGGGTGTAGGGCCTTGAAGTTTTTGAGCCAGATCCATGGACTTCATCGGGACCTGGGGCTTTCCAGTTTGGCATTTTCTTTAGTTGGTGTCTGACTGTGTCTGTCGTGATCTCTGTGAATCTTTGTTTTATTCTCCCTGTTTCTTCTTCCTTGACTTCCTGGAGCCATGTTGCATGTTTGTTTTGTGATACCGGATTACTCCATATGTTTTCCCAGAGTCTCTTACTTGGTTCGGCTTCAGGAATTTCTGGGTGTGTCTTCTTCCCCTCTTAGTTGGCTGTATAGTCTTTTTCTGGTTGGTTCCGAATAGTTTGTTCTGTTGGTATCCCTTATTCCTGTTCATGTACCGTTGGATCTTATGTGCTTTGGCCTTAAGCCTCTGTTTTACATCTTCTATTGTGTTGTTTAGTCCCCTCTCTTGTACTTTGTATTTCTCGTTGAGTTCCTCCCTTGTTTTCTTGCTTCTTAGCCTTTTTTCTGCCATCTCTCTCAGTTTACTCAAGTCAGATCTCATCCCCATGATTTGCTTTTCCAGGCGCCTTTTCCAAGGAGGTTGCTGTTTTGGTTTCTGTTGGGTTGGTTGTGCTGGTGGTGTTGGTGTTTCGAATCCCCATCAGTTCTGCTACTAATCTTGCTCCTGCATATACCAAGTTATTTGTTTCTGTGATACTGGTGGTGTGTATTATGCCCATTATTTCATTGACCTCACTTGTTTTTCTCTCCCTTAATTTCTTGGTGTTGTAGGCTTTCATGGAGGGGATCTTTGTTCTCTCTGTATCTGGCTCCATCCATTGACTAATCTTTTCTACCCATTCCGTCCTCTCTGTTACTTCGTCGGTGTTTCTTCGTGTGTTGTTGTTTGATACCTCATCCTCCCTGTCGTCTTATTATTATTATTATTATTATTATTATTATTATTATTATTATTATTATTATTATTATTATTATTATTATTATTATACCACAGCTACGATTATCAATACATCTGTTACATTCCTAAATTAAATAAAGCGCCAAGGTATTGTTTTGAAGAATATAGTATTTATATGATTTCTCCAAAAATGGAGTTTTTATTTAATGAAGTAGGTTAAAATTTATTTTCGAAAAAACCCTTATTTTGACTCAAATCTTCGGGTCTATGTAATATTGTTTTCTCTGAGACGAAATGATTTTCAATGTCAATGAAATAAATGATATTCAATATTTTTACTAACTATCATTTAGGCTAATTAGGTTATTGTCCCTATTTCGACGTGGCTCTAAGAAAAAACGAAACATTTACCACAGAAACATTCATCTTCTATCTGCTATATTAAGACAATACTATTAATAATAGTACTATTAAATGATAATAATAATAACAACTGGACTAGTCAGAAAACATTAAATTTCTGGCAATTCTTACATTTGCATCAAAGTTATGCTTGAGGCAAAGTTCCGAACTTATAGCTGATTGATCGTAAACTAGACAAAGTGAGCCTTATTGATTGTAAAACTGATTTTAAACAGAATGAAGTTAACTAAACCAATATGCCTATTTATAAGCGTCCATGTGTATTGCTGAAGAATCGGATATACTGAACGACCAAATGACGAGCTAAGCTTAATACACTACCCGTGGAAAATACTGGAATATATTTGTATTAGTAAAGTATAATACGAAAGCAAAATTTTTTACTAAAATACATTGCGTCATGAATTTCTATTTCCACAGACTTATAATTACTAAGCCGAAGGAAGCACTTGCTTTCAGAATTCATTTCATAGGTCCAGTAGACCAAGTCACTCAATGGATACGACAGCTTCCCTCTTGACTGGAAATGAGCTGAATATATAAAGAAACCTTCTCAAACTTTCCCAATGCTTCACGTCAACCGGTTAATTCAACTTTACTTATCTTCAATTCTACCAACCATAGCAAAAACTGATCTTATTGTTGTTCATACAACACCAAAGCATGGAACTGTAACGTAGTTAAAGCTTTGACAATATCAGTAAAGTGTGACTAGCCCCAATCATGTGGAATGTAATAACTCACCTAAATTGCAGAAAATCTAGGTCTTCGCCTTCAAGATAGGGTTATTATGTAGTCTGTATTCGCATTGGTATGACAACGTTCAAGAACAACTAACAGTGCTGAATCCAATGATCTTCTCATTGCCAACTGCAAGGTAAAACGATCTGCTGGGAACCTTTGAGACCGACAACACTCTATCCAGCCACTGTACTATTACCTGTCCCTACTAATGCCTAGTAAGCAAATCAGAAAAGAAACTTACCCTCTATGAACCTCATAAAGTCTTATAAATAAGCTAGGCCATTATATTATGATAATACTAAGAAAAACAGTTTCGTAAGTACACATGAGAACAGTTTATGCATTTGATATAGCAAATGGAAAACAGAAAAGCTTTCTTCAACGGTTATGCTCAGAAATTATGCTACATGATTGCATAGGATTTCGTTTAAAATTCACTAACTGACAACCTAACATGCTCCATATTTATTTATTATTTAATGTGAAATCCCGATTATTGCATACAATCATGAGAACAGTTTATGTATCTGTCACATAATTCAAAACTGTAAGAAAATTTCACACATACCAAATTTAAGAAAGAGAAAAAGAAAAACATTTATGGAACGTCTTCAAAACTTTCGTTCACCCATCGCATATACATTTGACAAAAACGAAGTCGTCATCAAACCACAGTTCAATTCTAAAAAGTAAATAAAGAAATAAATATAAAACAACAACAAAATTGCCATAACAGTAATATTGCTTCCAAGGCCACTAAAAAATTTTAAATGGTCCTATTTGATTGTTTTACGTCTCAAGTCCAAACAGACTTAAATATGTAAATATAAAAGTAGAATACACCCACTGATATCAGCGTGTGAGTGGAGAGTGTTAGACGCAACCATTAGAGTGGCGGTGCTACAAGAACCGCCCGTTATAACGGACATAGGTCTACAGTGAGTAGCTACAATGAATTTATCATGAGAAAATTTATTTTATATTTGTTTGAGGATCATTTGGATTTTCATACAAATAAAATTATTTGTGATATTTTTTAACCACTTAAAAAATGATGGCTTACTAGCAAATATTTGCATATGTAATTATCCTTTGGTCAAAGCCAAGATTTTGTTCTTAGGCCTAGGTGTGTTAGATGTCTTTACTTTACACTTAGCATTCACATCTCTATATTAACTACTTCAGGCCAGAAAGCAAATGAGGTTATCTACGGATTCTTTAACTTCGAATTACCTTATGAAAGAATAAATTATACGCCAAAAGCGAGCAGAAGGGCTTTTAAGGGAATAAAGTCTCAAGCCAGTTAAAAATCAAGTGTTCCATACTCATTGATAGTAATAGTAACAGATTACATCTTAGAAAGCTTGAACTATTTTTTTATGCCTATAAATCATTTTGCAACATACAGGCAGCTTAAACACAGCCTAAAACTTCAACATTCAAAGAACACTGGTTGTAATTTATATTGCTTTTTTGACTGTTGTGCTTATTAGATTCACTATTATAATGCTACATGTTAAGTGCGCTGTCATTGATGGTACCGCTAACCTTACCACACAGTATTTTGATTAAGCAAAGTGAAAAAAAATCAGTTCAAATCACACAGATTATGAATATTACTAGTGCATAAAAGGTATATAACCATAAGAAAAATAGTGCTAGCTGTAAATTCGTAAACTTCTCGATATGTATGACATTAGAGATTAAAAAAGTGTAACACTACTTGGCAACGTCACGTTGATTCTGAGAATCTGGACGATATAAAAAGAATAATGTCGCATCAGATTTGAGCATCACAGTATGGTGAAATGAAGTGCAGCATTCGATATGGTCTACCTGGCTGGTTAAGACGAGATGATAAGAAGTGTTCAATTTAAAAAAAAAAATGTTTGATAGTGTCTGCTTTCTATGGCCCTAACGACAGATTCATATTGATTTACTTTCTTACTTATATCAACATCGAGTTTCTAAACTTTCAAATTACAAGTTATTACATAAACATTTTGTGATGGATCGTAGTTTGCACTGTGGTTGGTGTTTATTACATGATGAAAGAAAGACCGAAAAATAACAGCAACACAATTTTGAAGTATCTGAAAGATCGTTGGTGTTATCTATTTCTCTCAAGGAACGGCTTTTCCAGATGAAACCCACGTTAGACTTAACGGACTCCTCAAAAGGCATTATGTTTAGACCAGTACCTTTGAAAGTTTTCTAAATATCATTAACGCTAGTGACCACAGATCCTGCCGTATTAGGAAAGCTGATTGGTAGGGAATAGTTTCGAGAAGTTGGTTAATCTATGGTTCCTTTCATATGCATTTATTTTGCAATGGTTGTTTTATCGAACTGAAATACGTTGTGCTGATTATCAAAATGAAAATTGATGTTATCCCCTGAAATAAAATCATAATACACATCCCCCTTAATTAAAAGAAAAAAAAATCAGGATACTATGTATGAAGTCAGAATTGTTCCGCGTTGCTGTAATGTTATGTTCGTGAATGAAGTTCTGAATGCTGAGGGACACACGGAATGCCTGCTTTCGAATCGGTGCACTTGAATCACTGGGTAATGGTAATGACCGTTCGATATTGTCAAGCGTGTTCACCATACTAAATTTAAACAAAGACTTTCTCAGAGCTATGCAGATTGGTATTTCAAAATAATTTCAGGAAATTTTACTACATTTTAATAGTCTTAAAGTCGATTTTATTGCAATCGTTTACACATTCGGAGAATGACAAGCAGTGACTGCGCTCTAAAAAAAAAAAAATTAATTAAAAAAAAAAAATAATAAACTATAGCAAAGGCCAGCTAGCTTTGCAGCTGAACCTCTCCCACTGATCATATCATGACCATTCCTTGACGCTGACTGGCTGGCTATAGTTTCGAAAAGTAGGTTGATCTGTGACTCTTTTCGTCTTCATTTATTTTGCAGTGGATGCTTTACCGAACTAAAATACGTTGTGCCGATTATCTCAAGGAAACGTTGTATTATCCCCTGTATTACACATAAACATCACCCTGTAAGACTATATATATAATATATATATATATATATATATATATATATATGATATATATATATATATATATATATATAGCATACTGAGGTAACACTGGGAATGTCTTTATTTGAATCGGTGCGCTTGAATCACTTGACTGTTAATTACCGTCTGATATTGTCAAACGTGTTCACCATTCCAAATTTAAACACAACTGCTATGTGTGTGGCATCGGCTACGTGGCCACAAGTTTTATCTTTATTCGTTGTTGCATAAGTGGCGTTACAATTACTATGGCCATTATATATCGGGGAGTAAAACTACCATATTAATTAAAAGCTACTCTATTTCTAACAAGAAATTGACGCGCAGCCCCATGCCCTGTCATTGCCTCTAAATATAAGAAATTGCGTGTAGGCCTAATCCGTCTGTGATATTAACATTTGACATGCAGGATTATAATGAATTAACACCCTAATATCGGAACTGGCTGCGTAACTCTGTCTTATTTCAAGATGATTGTGTAACTAGGCTGCGCATGATAAAAAAAAAAGATGCACAGTCAAAAGTATGCAAGTTCTTGATAATGATATATAACTCAAATCTGTGTTGACATGATTCATGCGCGAAGCTCAACATTAGCAAACGACGTCAAATCCGTACTGGAATCATTTGGAATTTTAACTAGTGTGATGTTATTCCCCTTCGACATCTAACCAATCCCTGAGGTGCAGTGGGAGGGGCTTAACTGCAAAGCTAGGTGGACTCTGCTATAGAATATGCCTGTTTAACTTAAAGCTACAGAATGAAAGGTTATATGTGTCTCATTGGATATAATTTGTTGAGAATTTTGTTTAGGACATCATTTCCTTTCGAAATAACAGAATCTTAAAAAATGATGAAGTCCTATAACCTATATCTTTTTGTCGGTTTATGCAGCTTAGGATTATTGGATTATAGGTCTATCTTATATTCAGCCGTTTTATGGTGATTCTTGTTCTGGTTATCCTTGTTTTTGTTACAGCTGCTATGGTGCTTGTAGTGTCTTCGAAATATTTTTATATAGTAACTTAACATTGCAGAATAAGCATAGACCTATTCATAAAATACTGGTGCAAAGAATTATCTGTCTACTGTTGTTAATTGAGATTTTATCATTTGTTGTTTTTAAAGGTAATCGAGATCTTTATGAATAAGAATACGCTAGAATATTCTCCTAACTACAGAGAGAGAGAGAATTTACTGAATCTTTTGTATCCAATTTTCCAACAGGGTAATCTGAAAGAACGCCTCTAGAATCAAGTGATTCATGGGCTACTCGCAGACTGGTTTGGATCATCTCATACTTGACTTTCTCAGGTATCGTTTATTGTTTTCTTATTTCGTTAAATATATTTATGATGCCTTCCTACCTTAGTCTGCAATTTCATAGAAATGCTACAGCAGCCTCATATTCACTCTTCACAGTATTATAATTTTTTATACCTCTAATATATATTTTCAATATAATTCATTGAGACAAGTGAATCTTAATGCATCCAAATTCATGTTCAGTTATTTGTTTAAGCTTGGTTGAAAAGTTGCTGTCCCAAATAAACGGGATTGTGGCAAATATATTTTTCTTTGGGACATCATAAGAGGCTGTCGGATTAGAGAAGTGTTGTGATAACAGCCTGTTAATTACTTTAAAAACCAAGTTTTTAGGATAAGAATTCTGTTAGAAAAAATTTATTAAAAGCAAAATCTCATTATGAAAAAGAGACCAACTCAAAGAATATCGAAGACCCCTATAAAGTAAAGTGTATATGGAGTTTAGTTTAAAATTCTTAAAGCATGAACAATAGAAGTTGTTAGCAAGTCCACTGTATTTTTTTCCCGATACACAGAAGTTGTAAAATCACCATTGTCTCTGCTTACATTGAAATCTTGAAAAGGTAGACAATTGTCGTTTTATTTTTCCATGATAAACTTTATATTTCGATGTTGATTATTGATATGCTCCTTGAATAATTCAAATGTGTTATCCACATATCGTCTATAATAGAAAGGTCTATACATATTTGGACAATTAGCTAAAATGATTTCTTCTAAAATAGTCATAAAAATATAGGATAACACAGTCACCAATGGGGAGCCCATGAAAACTCCATCGACCTACGAAGAGTTGACTATTAAAAGCAGACATTGAGGCTTGCACAACAAAACGTCTTAAAAAGTTGGCTATTAAAACGACGAACAACTATATGATCATCATGAAAAATCTTGTCCAAAATAATGTTGATGGTTTCATTCAGAGGCACATCTGTGAAAAGAGATTTTACATCAAAGCTTGTCATGTGTAGATCAACATCTTGTAAAACTATTTCTCTCTGGAACTCATATCCATTTTTAAGTGAAAATTCGTTGTAAGCAAATTCACTGAGTAATGAGACAAGGTATTTAGATATTGCATAAGAAAGGCTGCTGTAAACTGCCATAATGGGTCTAATAGAAACTTCTTCCTTATGTACCTTAGGGAGTCCATATTCGTAAAATACTAAAAGAAGAACCTGTCACAAATAGTTTCTGGTACGCAATTTCATGTAAAATACCTTCATTGTTTTTTATTTCCCCAAAATTCTATTAATTTTATCTTCTCTTTTGTAAATTTTCAAGAAGTTTGGTTCACCATGTGATCGAAAATTAGTGTTGTCAGCAAGAATGTTATTAACCTTATCAATATAATCTTGTTTATTTAGTAGTATTACCACACCTTTACCTTTATATGATTTACAAATAACCAAACTATCCCGTTTACCTAGTTTCTGTAAGATATTCAAATCCTCTTTCCTGGAGAACGGGGTCCATGACACTTTTAAGTTGGAATAAGTCTTATGTAAGAGGAACGATAACTTTTGTTGTAAACCGATTAAGTCATTGACCAAATTTAAACCCTTGAGTCTCTGAAAAAGCGTTTCGAAAGGAAAATAGAAATCTGCATAATTAGGTCTGTAAGACGGCAAGCAAAAATTCAAGCCAAATGAAAGCAAGAACTCTTCTCTGTTGGAGAGAACGTAGTTAGAAAAAAAAAATACAGTAATTTCTACTATTAAAATTGGGAATAACAACACCTAGGGCTTCAACCCTTTACTTCCCGCACGTACATATATGTAAGTAAAAATTGACTTTGCTCAGACATATCTGCACTGGTGTGGAAGAGAGATAGGACAATTTTTTTTTTTTCTAAGAGAAGTGGAAGACTGGCGCCACTGATTCTAAAGAGTAGCAGTGTTCTGAAGTGAGTGCAACTGTCTCCCTATCCCCCCAGATGCTGAAGCCTTGCCGGGGATGGGGGGCTTAGGGTTCAGCAGCTGGGCTCTGATGCCTGGTGGGAACTACTTTCTTGCTGGGCCTTGGTGCCCAGCTGTTGATCCAACTAAATAAGTCAGCCCTTTTCCTTTTTCTAAAACTTTTCATCCTTCTGCTTCCTCCCTCTATAAGGCACGGATTTTATGTTGATGACTTGGATTGGTTTTTGGACATGATTTGGACTTCTCAATGGATTTGGTGGAGGGTGAGGATGGTTGGCATGCCACCTCACCCGTAGAACTCGAGTACCTAACGTGGTCGAGCGAGGGGAAAGTTTATATGTCAAACCCTGCTCTTAGTGCTGGGTCTGATCTCGACGGACATCATGACGCCTTAAGCACTGAGGGTGGGGTGTATATCTGGGTGGTACCCCTAGGGCAGCCCTGTATGGGATAACACTGTCCTCTAAATGTGGCTCCATGGTGGGTGGGGGGCTACCTGGATGAATCATCAATTGTACGTCTTATGGAGACACCAAAACCTTCTGTTGACGACTTGGGCAAGGATAAGGACAAGGAAAATTTTGGTAATTCCTCTATTGTGACTTTGGAGCATTTTTCAAATGAGCTCCTTGTTACAAACATTTTGTATGTAAAACCAGTCCCTTTAGACTGGAATTATGATACCTTATTTAATGAATTTTGTAAATTTGGAAACGTAAAAGAATTACGGAATAGACTTGGGAAAAATTATGGTTGTTTTGAATTTTGGATATTTTTCAACAACGAATCGGAAGCTCACAGAGCCTACAGAGAGTTTAGGTCAGACTCTATGAGTGTTGGACTTGTAAGAGGCGGAAGAGGTCCCTAGGCATCTTGAGATATATAGGACCACCAACTGAACTAAAGATTCAAGTAAAAGTAAAACCTCCAGATCACCAGACCCAGCTAAGTGGTTGATTATTACAACACATGGTGAGAGAGGCAACCTCTTCAAGGTGAAAAGGTTGGTAAGCCAGAAGATCGGCAATGTTGGGAGCCCAGAAGTAACTCGCTTTGGGCGTAATAGTTTTTTAGTTCATGCCAAGACCAATGTTCAATCAGTAATGCTCCTAAATTTAAAGCTTAATCCTGAAGGTTTGATATAAAAGAGGTAAAACCTCACTATAATTTTAGTTATGCAAAGGGTGTCATCTTCAATGAAGATTTACATGAAATGGACGAAGAGGAAATTTTGGAGATGTGTCCAGACGTGGTTTGGAAGGTTTTCAAGGTGCCCCGCTCGTCTATGATTATTTTAACATTTGTAAGTCCTTTTTTGCCATCTGAAATTGTTCTTGACAATGAAATTATGAAAGTTTGTCCTTATAGACCGAGAGTGCTCCAGTGCTTTAAATGTTTGGCTTTGGACACTCCTCAAATGTTTGCACCAGAAATAAACTTTGTGAATCGTTGTGCAAGCCTGAGCATGAGGAATGTTCTGAACCGGTAATTTGTGTGAACTGTAAGGGTGACCATCGAGCCCGAGATAAGAAATGCAGTGAATTTAAAAAAGAACAAGAGGCATTACTTAAATCTATCGCTGAACACATCAGTGTGGGACAGGCCAAGAAGCTGTTGGGAAAGAAAACTTATTCAGATGCCTTGAAGGCACAACAGCCGGATATTGCTACTTCTGGTGCCCCTTCAGGTGGTGCTCCCCGGGGGTCCCCTAATGGGGTTTCCCATGCCCTCTCTGGTGGGGCTCCCCGTGCCCCCCCTGTTGGGCTCCCCGTGCCCCCCTTGGTGGGGTTTCCCACGCCCCCTCTGGTGGGGCTCCCCACGGCCCCCCTAGTGGGGCTTCTCATGGCCCCTCTGGCGGGGCTCCTCATGTTGTAGAGACACTGGTCAAGAGAGGGGACCCTGTGTTTCAAGGGTTCAAGCCAGGTCTCAATTTGTTGACGACTTTCTCGTCAGGGGACATTGCCTGACATTGAGCCCTCACCTGATCTTGACATTACAGTGCACCGTGGAGATGACGGTGAGGAGATAGAGGCCCTCTTTTATTCGTCAGAAGAGGGCCCTTTCTCCCTCTTCGCCTCATTCACGGTCACTCAGCAATCGTAGAAAGAACAAAAGTAAAACTGAAAGGGCAAGTGAAAGCCCATCTTCTAAAAGATCTGTAACACCTAGATCTAGGTCAAATAGTACTGGTAAAACTGATAAGATCTCTCTCACCAGGACACAGATTCCTAAATTAGTAGGGAATTTTAAGATCCCTTCCTCTAAATAATGGCTCTCATGCAATGGAACATCCGTGGATTTATACCAAATAGAGAGCAAGTTCGGGTTCTGTTTAGGGAACATGATTTATCTGCGATGTGTCTACAAGAGACAAAGTTGGTTGGGAAGAGCACACCCAATGTGGGTTTTAATTATTCATTTCACAGGTCTCCACCCCTGATAGGTGTACGTGCTCAGGGAGGCACAGGCATCATAGTCCGCAAGTCTGTTAATCACAGGGTTGTTCAATTGAACACTGTGTTGCAGGCTTGTGCAGTCCAAATTTTTAATTTGTAAATGGATCACAATTTGTTTCTCTCTACCTTGATCCATCATTAGAAAGTAGATTGCAGGATGCGCAGGGTAATCCCCGTCAGCTAGAATTAAACGATCTTCAGACACTGATAGACCAGCTTTCCTAAACCTTCATTCTGATGGGGGATTTTAATGCCAAGCACACCCTCTGGGGAGAGCCAAACTGCGACCGGTGTGGTTTAATAATAGAACAGCTGCTTGACTTAAATGACATCACTTTAATGAATGATGGTTCCCCTACAAGACATGATGTTTTTCATAATACTGATTCAGCCATTGACCTCACTATCTGTTCTTCGTCTTTGAGGTTAGATATCAGTGGGTAGTAGACCAGAATGATCATGGCAGTGATCATTGGCCCATTCACTTAAAGTATATGAAAAATATTCCATCTCCATGTTTACCAAAATGGAAAGTAGGGGAGGCTGACTGGGGGGGATTATTCAAAAAAATCTAACTGAAGTGATTAAAGAGATAACTGATTTTCAGAGCCCAACATCTGCTTATGAGTATTTAATCAATATATTGCTGTGTGGTGCCATGCTGTCTATTCCTCGAACTTCTGGTAAACCTCATCGTCCTCTAGTACCTTGGTGGAGAGCGATTCATGTGCCTTGAGCCGAAAGATAACAAGAACTTGCTACAAGAGATATCGTAGATATCCTTGCTTGGTCAATAAAATTATCTATAAAAGAGCTCTTGCTAAGCAAAAGAAAACATTTAAGCAGGCAAGAGGGAATCGTTTATCAGATATATAAGCGAGTTAAAATATGATTCCCTATGTCATTAGTCTGGAACAGAATCCGAAAGCTGCAAGGGAAATTTTCTTCCACCTCCCTTGCCTATATTGAAAATTGAATGGCTTACTCATATCTGATTCTTGGAGAAGTTGCAGAAACCTTTGGTAGGCATTTCTCCAATATATCTAGTGACCATTACATTACTCTACTGCATTCAGGAATATTAGGGACGGTACCACGGTTGTTCTTGCTGTTAGTTCAAATTCAGAGTCATATAATCTTCCTTTCACCATGAAAGAATTAGATCAAGCAATCTCGTTATCTTCCCCAACATCTCCTGGGGAAGATGATATACTGTACTCAATGATTTTTAATCTGCCTAGAAGTACAAAAGAATTTCTTTTAGACATTTTAAACAGTTTTTATCTTTCAGGAACTTCACCAGTGTCTTGGAAGATATCGATTATTGTACCTGTTTTAAAACCTTTTAAAGATTCCTTCCTTCCTAAGAAACTATAGGCCAATTGCTCTAACCAGTTGTGTTAGCAAGATTTATGAGAGGATGGTCAATGCTCGACTTGTGTGGTATTTGGATTCAAAGAATCTTTTATCTAATCGGCAGTTTGGCTTTAGGAAAAATAGAAGTACTTCTGACCCTTTGATGTTCCTTACTCGGGAGATACAGAATGCTTTTGCTGTGCAAAACCAGACTGTTGCAGTGTTTTTTGACTTAGAAAAAAGCCTACGACACTACCTGGCGAGGGGTATCCTTTTGCAACTTGTAGAGTGGGGTGTTGTGGGTAATTTGTTCTATTGTCTGAAAGATTTTTTGTCAGAACGTTACCTGAAAGTAAGAGTGGGCTCTTACATTTCTTCTGCTTACCCCTCAAGAAGAAGGGTTACCTCAGGGAAGCGTCCTTAGTCCAACACTCTTTAATGTAGCTGTCAACGGCCTACTAGAACAAGTTCCTGTCGGGGTGCATGGTCTGGCCTTTGCTGATGATTATGCAATAATCTGTAGCAAGTCTACAGCTGTCGAAGCTTGTCAAAAGATCCAGACTGCTATTAATGCTTCAACATTATGGGCCAGTGCTAAAGGTTTTCAAATTTTCACCAGAAAAAACCAAAGCTATACGATTTTGCCGATTAAGAAGAGTGGAAGAGATCCCTACGCTGTTTTTAAATGATTCGATTTTACCTTATGAAGATAGCATTAAGTATCTAGGTATTACATTTGATAAGAAATTAACTTTTGCTCACATGTTAATGAAGTTGTATGTAACGTGAAGCTTCGTCTTAATATTCTAAAAGTTGTTTCTAATTTTAATTGGGGGGCAGATCGAATCACCCTTTTGAGGATGTACCAGATTTTATGCCTAAGCAAAATTGATTATGGTTGTCAAAATTTATGGTTGTGCATGCAAGACAACACTGCAGAAATTAGATGTTGTCTATAATTTGGCTTTACGTATTTGTACGGGAGCCTATAGAACTTCTCCAGTAGAAAGCCTATATGTTGAGTCAGGATTTCCCCCACTATTTATCCGTAGGGAGGAATTAGGCTTGAGAGTCCTATCACTAGTACTTACATCAAAGCTGAAACCTAATTATAAGTATGTTAGAGAACCAACTGATAGAGCCCCAAATAGACCTAGACTGCCAAAGCCGCTTGAAGTTCGACTAGCAAGCTCTGCCAGGGAGGTGGGATTACTACCCCCTGCAGTAGCTGAAATTTCGCCCTCAAAATTTCCTCCTGGAATAGGCCACCCATAGAAATCTGCCCAATTAGGGACAGCAGGAGTATCAGCTCTGGTGATCAGTTGAGGGCAAGTTTTTTGGACCATGCTTTTGAACATGGTGATTCTCAACATATATATACTGATGGTTCGAAGGGTTCTGATGGTGTTGGTTGCTCTGTAGTGACTAGTGATAATATTATTAAAAAGAAGCTTCCATCTAATTCCTCTGTTTTTACAGCTGAACTGCTGGCAGTTTTGACTGCTCTTAAGTATATTTTTTTATAGTTTCTTATACTAACAAGGTTTTTACTATTTTTACCGACTCTTTAAGTGTTTTATCTTCTCTTAAAAGCCTAGTCTCTTGCAACCCTTTAGTGCAAGAAGTACAAGATTGGTTTTATCTTTTAATTAATAGAAGAGGTTTTTCTGTTAGGTTTTGTTGGGCTCCGTCCCATGTTGGAATTGTTGGGAATGAGCGAGCCGACGCTGCTGCTAAGGCTGCAACTAGGCTTAGGCACATTTCCAACATGGGCGTCCCTGTTTCCGATTTTAAAAATTACCATTCGATTTTATTGTAGAGACCAGTGGCAGGCCCACTGTCTACTTTAGATAATAATCTTAAATTAAAAGTCTATTAGGCCTTCTGTTCATCCTTGGCCTCATAGCCGGATGGATAGAAGGTCTGAGATAGTTTTAGCTAGATTACGTATTGGCCACACTAAATATACTCACGGGTATCTAATGATGAGTGGAGCGGATAAGCCAGTTCCCCCGCGGTTCACCCTTTATGGTGATTTGACTGTGGTGCATATTTTGGTGGAGTGCCCTCATTTTGAAACCAAACGTAGAGCTTGTTTTGCTGGCAAATAAGACACTTGCCGATATTTAGGTGAAGGTGCTCAGGCAGAGCAAATTATGACATTTTAAAAAAATATTGGTCTTTTTTACGAATTGTAATTATCTTTTAATTGTTTTAGGTTTCTTGTTTGGTTTTTATGAATGAATGATTTGTATGTTAGATCGGTTGTGTGTATGTTTCTTTGTGTGATAGCGAATTTTTTTATTCTTAAGATATATATGCGCTGAATGGCCCCTCGGCTCCGGCGCTTGGCTATGTGCCAAAAACTTTATAATCTAATCTAATCTAATCTAACTGTCTCCCTATGCCAGTGCACTTTCAGCCTTCTTCAGCAATGGAGGGAATTCAAGGTCGTTCCCAGGGATCATACTATAGGAGGTAAGAAATAAATGGTTATATATTTCTAATGTCTTCGAAAAATAACTGTATAGATGCATCTTTATTGTAATATATGAAAAATTTTATAATTTTTATTTCTAGTATTCTAAATTTACATTTGAAAGTGAGTGAGTACATATATGTACTCGCGGGAAGTAGCCCAGTCAATATATCTACCTTGAATTTCAGATCAGTGTGTGAGCCTATAACTTAATAATTAGCATTAACGAAATTGAAAGAAGACAAAAAATTATGAGTTTTTTTTTCTTGTGCATATAGTAGCTATATTATAATTGTCTTCTGGTGCCCAAAAATAGTTCTAATCCCTTATGATACGTATTTTTGTCACGTAGGCCTAGCCAACATACAAGATATTTAAATGTGGTTGCATTCATTTCTGCAGTTATTTAATATTGGTTTGTTTTCGGGCCTTATATTTCATAAATCACACCCAGATCAGATGAATAAGCATTTAATACAGGAAAAGCTTAGCCTATGCTAGCAAGTGACACGAAATAGGCCTAGTTTATTCAAAACTTGTGATCGAGATGTAGCATCCAGTTCTCGTTATTACGAAGTTTGTGGTTGTCAGTAACTCATCGACATTGATGTATAAAAAGTAACACACACACACACACACATATATATACATATATATATATATATATATATATAATATATATATATATATATATATATATATATATTATATATATATATAAAATATATTGAGCTACAAATGTCCTTTAATATCTCATTCACTCTACCTCGGAATTAATATATCTTTATATATGCTTAACCGAAGGGGAATTTTATTAGGCGATAATAGAATTGCCGGCGTTCAGGCGCGAACCCAGGACACCATACAAATCCAGGAACGTCAGTGAAGCTTTTACCCACTCCACCAGCGCGGTGGTGGAGTCGGTAAAAGCTTCACTGACGTTCCTGGATTTGTATGGTGTCCTGGGTTCGTGCCTGGGACGCCAACAATTCTATTATCGCCTAATAAAAGGACATTTGTAGCTCGACGTATGTATATGAATCACGGTAATGTGATATGACTTATATATATATATATATATATATATATATATATATATATATATATATAATATATATATATATATATATATATATATATATATATAGTGTGTGTGTGTGTGTAAGTGTGTTTGTAAATACTGTAATCCTTATATTCCTTTACAGGCAAGAGAATCTCAACTTACAGGAAATCCTTGCACTCTTGGACGAGGATCCACCAGATCAACCAACTGATGTCATACTAATGCCCGCCGAAGATAACGGAGGCCTAACAGATGAAGACAGTGAGAATGAAGACTCAGGTGAAAAAGATCCAAGTCATTTTGGTAAGGGGATCCTCAACCAGCGGGCAAAGTTAGTAACCTTTCATCAAGAAGACACTCATCATGAGGTAAATAACATGCCTGAAGATGTGGATAAGCCTGTACCTTCAATAATGAATCCTCTGAGACCAAAATGTTCACGTGCTCATCAGAAAGGAGAAGAGACAAAGGAGAAAGAGGTTGGAAATTTTGCCAAGCCTGACAAAGGCAACTACCAGAAGTACCAAAAGGAAAAGGTACAGAAAAACATATACTATTTTATTCTTTAACTATTACTAGTTGTATTCTATCCATTTAGATGTAATAATCAAACGCTATTTAGCTCAATTTACTAAAACATGAGTTTGCCTAAACATCCCTCTACTCACTGATCTTATAAACTACTTATCGAATATTTTATTTTTCTTTCTAGGGCGGCCACGAGTCAAATCTGTTGGTGACAGTGACTCCAGTGACAATGAGGATCAGGTCATAACCGAGGGAGACATGTTAAAGCTTCCTAGAGCAAAGAATGTGGAGAGGATGCAATTGAGGTCCAAAAATAACTTCGGAAATAAGATACCCATCTTTTCTGGTGTTAAATGGACAAAGGTAGCACTTCTTATCGACCCCGATGTGATTGTAACGCCTTATGATTACCCGAAGTTGTTTCTACCCGATTCCTGTATTGGAAAGATTGCTAAGGATACTAAGAGATATGCAGGTCAGCGCAACAATCTGGGCTTTAGGGCCATAGTCAACATAGATATGATTCGAGCAAGCCATGCTATTATGTACTTGAATGGATATGTATCAGCATCTCAGAGGCCTATGTACTGGCAAAGACGTGAGGACACCAACAATGCACTGGTGATAAAAGCAATGTCCAGTAATACGTTTGATGATGTAATGAGTCACACTCACTTTGCCAATGTGGACAAGCCTAACTATAACGACCCCTTCTGGAAAGTGGCAATGCTTTTCAAGACTATAAATGATACAGCAGCTAAGTATGTTGAGAAGCCAGAGTTTGTCAGCGTCGATGGCTCAATGGTAAGATATTTTGGCCCTCATCCGCTGAAACAATTCATGAGAAGAAAGTCATCACGCTGTGGCCTCAAAGTGTGGGTCATGGTGACAACAAGTGGTGAGCTCATAAGCTTCACCCCATATGGAGTAGCCAAGACTCATATGTTGAGCTGCAGGATGGGACAGGGACCTAATGTTGTCCATGGTTTGGTACAGAAAGCTAATCTGAGAGAAGGATAAAAAATTGTGGTAGATAATCTTTTCACCAGCTTTGATTTTATGGACAACCTGGCAAATGACAGGAAGATTGGTGTGTTAGGCATAATGAGGCAGATCAGGCTTCACCATGTTTTAGTTCCATCAAAACAGGAGGCTTCAAAGATGAAGAGGGTTGATAGTAAATCTCTCTACATTGATGAAGACAAGGTTATTATAGCCTTGAAAGACGGTGGAACTGTCTACACTGCAAGCAACTATGTTGACGCTGAAACTGTTGGAAAGTGGAAAAGGGAATGCAATATATATATGTAGCAGAATCTACAAGAAGTAAATAAAAGACCAGGTACCGAGCGCTTTCGTGTTATCTAACACATCTTCAAGGGTACACTTGAAGATGTGTTAGATAACACGGAAGCGCTCGGTACCTGGTCTTTTATTTACTCCTTATGGATTCTCGCTGCATATTATGTCACCTGCTATAAAGTGACTTAACTGCAATATATATATATATATATATATATATATATATATATATATATATATATATATATATATATATATATATATATATAACTGAGAAATTGTAGTTTCAAGATATTTGAAACTGGTATGTGTCACATATTTACCTCCAAAATATATATTACAGACTTACCACCATTGTTGTGTTCTATTGCTCTTTGGATTGGTTTATAACGAACAGTATTTCTTTTCCCAGATACTCTCGGTATACAAAACTGAAAATCGAAGTAGATCAGCCTCACTTGCTGAAGGTGTATAATACCCACATGGGTGGAGTGGATCTTATAGATAGGTTAGTGTCCCGGTATGCCAATCACACACGATCCAAAAAATGGTACTGGTGCCTTTACAACCGGTTCCTGGATGTCCAAATGGTGCAAGCCTGGCGTATGTACAGAAAAGATACCCCTTCTTGATTTCATTAGGTCTTGCTTGGAGATGCTGGTGATAAATCATGGTCAATCCAAGAGGATAAAAATGCTGCCCACATTTCATGCTCAACAAAACAGAGATACAATCCGATATGATAATATTGGCCACCATATCATCAAAACGCAGCAGAGAAACGTTTGCAAGGGATGCAAGTCAAGATGCCTCTACAGATGCAGGAAATGGGATGTTGGACTCTGCGATAACTGCTTTGAGGATTATCATCTTACTTAGTTGTCTAAAACTAAAATGTAGTTTCAAATGTTCTAATTTCAGGCCATTAACTTTCACCTAGATATTTTAGCTTTAAAAAAATAAGCCAATGCATCAAAATTCAAAATAGTAAGTTTTTATAGCATTTTAGATTTTTCTCTCAAATTTTACTTTTTTTGGGGGTGGGGGCAGACTGAATTCTTGAAATGGAGTAGAAAGCTGAACAAAATTAATTGAACTTAATAGTAAAAACTTCACAATTAAGACAAAACAACTTTTAATATCCTTAAATTGCATATTGTTGTGTTTTGAATGACTTTTGTAATATATGTATATAACTCCAGGGCTACTTCCCATGAGTACATATAAGTACGTATCAAAAAACCCTACTCCCCTCAAATATACTGGAAAAATTAGACTTCATTGTTCATACAGGACTTTTAAGTAAGTCAAGATTCAAATTTCATCAAAAAATTCCAAGCGGATCTATGATCGGGAAGTAATGGGTGAAGTTTCTTTTGATGTCGTAATTGTACAGAGGAAACATCATTATTTATAAAATCACTAAAAAGGTTTCTGGTATAGGAAATAATGGATAAATATTGAAATTGTTGTTCTCCTAGTCGGCAAACAATCTTACGAGTACTTTCCATAAACTTTCGCTTCGTCTCAATTTTCTTCTCTAGTAGTTCGTCCAGGGCGTTTCTGCAAAATTGAATGCGATATAACGATGTCTTGTAGAGCTTGAATCTGTCGAACTTATGGTGTACTACGTTTAAATAACAATACTGTAAGAAGTCCAAATTACATCTGGCTTTTTCTTCCTTTTAGGTCAATTTCTCCAGCGTCGCTGTAGGATAACGGTGTCGAAGGAGCTGGGAAAAGTGCTGAATACGGCAGTCTCAGCCTGAATGCAAAAAGAAAGACGAAATAAAGCCGATGCAACATCACGGACGTATCTACGGATTCCAGGTGAAGATATGAAAGGAATACAGCAGTCTCCATAAAACACATCAACAATGCCATAGTTTATTAAAACGAAACATTTTGCATATGTTCTCTGTGCATCTTCAATCTATAAATATAACATAAAACTCGTTAAAATTTACAAAAACTATTTTAAAAATGAAGTTAGGGGAAAAAATT
>NC_061088.1:48311279-48321279 GCF_015104395.2 Macrobrachium nipponense | reverse complement strand
AATTTCTTTTTGTAGACACATTTATAAAATGCATCGTTATTCAGTTTATGAGATTTATTATTATTTTATTTGCGATGTGTGTTGCTAAGAGCCTATTCTCTTTTGGCAGGAACTCTGTTGATTTGTCGCTCTGTGGCCTCTGAGCCGAGCTATTATCAGTTTTGATGAGCCCGAGTTGTGGAACAAATATGTCGGAGTATAGGAGAGAAGGTGTCTCATTTTGCTGTTCATATGTGGGAATTGCTCAGTTACCCGGATAGTACTGTTGAAAACAGTCCGTTTTCTATGTTCGAGTTATAAAGAGCCAGATTTTTTACTTTTTTTCATTTGACTAGCTGTTTCGGATGATTAGAAACTCGCTTTTCTTTTGAGAAATAAAGTATAATTTTGTAGTTCGTAGTTTAATTCACCGCCTTGACTAATTTTCGTAATTTCGTAAATGTCTTATGTATTGATCAGAGATTTCAAGACTGCCACGTTATCATGTTCTGCATTAGGGCCTCCTGTATGGGCAACATATATATATATATATATATATATATATATAATATATATATATATATATATATATATATATATATAATATATATATATATATATATATATATATATATATATATATATATATATACATATATATATATATATATATGTATATATATATATGTGTGTGTGTGTGTGTGTGTGTGTTCGTTTTATACACATATAGGTATATATATACATATATATATATATATATATATATATATATATAATATATATATATATATATATATATATATATATATATATATATATATATATATATATATATATATATATATATATATATATATATATATATATATATATGTTTCTCCCATCGCCCCTGCCCCTTCTCTTTCTCACTCACAAACCAAATTGCGGAATATTTCTCCAACCATCAGGGATTTAAATTTTCCCTTGTGATGGATACAGCCAGTGCTAAAAACATGTCGATTGGGTTGATAACAGGAGGCGGAAGGGGGGATTGATACCAATTTCTATGCAAATGAATCCGTTGTGTGATATTGCTGAGTACAAAATTCAGATCTCTCTTTCTTTCCCTCTCTCCTTTAGTAAGACGTGTGATTTATATAATGCCCTATAATGCCGGGTTTCTTCTAATAATAATGATAATAACACATTTTCATTCAGATATTTAAAAAGGAAGTCTTACAGAACATCTAAACCTAAAGCCTCACTTTGACCTACTGATACTCACTGAGGACTTGAAGGTCTGTTGCATGTTCGGAACACTGGTTTTGTGGATGAGGTTGCTAACTTCAAGTCCGTACAACCACTTCATGTTAAAGACCAATCCTCTACTAAGATGCTAAGATCTGTTGCAAGTTTAAGAATTCTACATGACAAAAGACTGAACTCTAAGCTGATGGTTCTGATTTTATCTACTCTTCCGCATCAAAGAACTCCTTCCAAACTTTGATTTTTATATAGAGCTAAAAATATTAAATGAAGATATATGAGATTACAAGTATCATGTCTAGAACTTTTTCGATTCTTATAGAAACTTTATATATAAAGTTATAAACGTTATTTTCACCAATTTTATTTCTTTATATGAAGAGTTGCAAATGATATTGGATTACGTTTTTTTAAAACCCAACAGGGAATGAAATTTAGTTCTTCTGTATAGATATGTATATGGGCAACAATGATTTACCTTGTGATTAATAAAAATAATTAAAACTCAAATGTTAAAATGATATTTTTTCTGTCCACAATCAAAAAAAAAAATATTATTGAGAATTGGTCTGTTCATTATGAGAAGCCTAACTATATACTGTGACAATGTTTCCATTTTGAATAATGTAACTCACGAAACCAAAGCTAGTTTTAGTAAAACAGGTGCAAATTGCTTGTAGACAGTACACCAAGCTAAGAAAGAGTTATATTAAAGTTTATCCTAAATTCCCTCCAAGGGTTTGCAAATCGAGTTTATTGTTCAAATATACAAACAGCAATATTTTTAGCCGTAGTTGCATAGAAATCATATTTTGGCAATAGAGGCTGACATATGAAACTGTATAGAAAAACGATCGAGTCAAATATCCCTCTGGTACTATGTATCAGAACAGGGCGGTGGGGAAAATAGGCTGATTGGGTGATACATTCAAATAGACCGAACGTGACGTTGATTGACAAAGGCAAGAAGAAAGTATCACTCATTGATGTCGCAATACCATGGGACACCAGAGTTGAAGAGAAAGAGAGGAAAAAATGGATAAGTATCAAGTGGCTAAAGAGTGCATGGGAAGGACTAATAAAAGTAGACGAAGACCCCGAAATATACAGAGACAGGAAAATGACAGACAGAACAGAGGACTGGCACAACAAACCAATGCACGGACAATACATGAGACAGACTAAAGAACTAGCCAGCGATGACACATGGCAATGGCTACAGAGGGGAGAGCTAAAGAAGGAAACTGAAGGAATGATAACGGCGGCACAAGATCAGGCCCTAAGAACCAGATATGTTCAAAGAACGATAGACGGAAATAACATCTCTCCCATATGTAGGAAGTGCAATACGAAAAATGAACCATAAACCACATAGCAAGCGAATGCCCGGGCACTTGCACAGAGCCAGTACAAAAAGAGGCATGATTCAGTGGCAAAAGCCCTCCACTGGAGCCTGTGCAAGAAACATCAGCTACCTTGCAGTAATAAGTGGTACGAGCACCAACCTGAGGGAGTGATAGAAAACGATCAGGCAAAGATCCTCTGGGACTATGGTATCAGAACGGATTGGGTGATACATGCAAATAGACCAGACGTGACGTTGATTGACAAAGGCAAGAAGAAAGTATCACTCATTGATGTCGCAATACCATGGGACACCAGAGTTGAAGAGAGAGAGGGAAAAATAGATAAGTATCAAGATCTGAAAATAGAAATAAGAGGGATATGGGATATGCCAGTGGAAATCGTACCCATAATCATAGGAGCACTAGGCACGCTCCCAAGATCCTTGAAAGGAATCTAGAAAAACTAGAAGCTGAAGTAGCTCCAGGACTCATGCAGAAGAGTTGTGATCCTAGAAACGGCGCACATAGTAAGAAAAGTGATGGACTCATAAGGAGGCAGGATGCAACCCGGAACCCCACACTATAAATACCTCCCAGTCAAATTGGAGGACTGTGATAGAGCAAAAAAAAAAAAAAAAAAAAATATATATATATATATATATATATATTATATATATTAGAAGATATAAAACAGAGTTAGAGCCAAAGCACATTATGTCCAACGGTACATGAACAAAAATACCTAAAGGATACCAACAGAACAAACCCTTCGGAACTAACCAGAAAAGACAACCACCAGGGAATTCCTGAAGCCCAACCAAGTAAGAGACTCTGGGAAAACATATCGAGCACTACGACATCACTCAGGTAAACATGCAATATGACCCCAGGAAATCAAGGCAAAGAAAAAAAAGAAAGAAAAAAAAATGGGGAAATAAAACAAACGGGCCTGATGAATAAAACGTTAAGCAAATGCTTTTGCTTGGATTTTACAGCATTTGCTTCATTTCCAATGACTATAATAAAGTAAATGCTTTTGTTAGTAGCAAATCTTACAGCTGACACCTAAGTTCGGGCAAATGCTGAGAAATTCTCAGCAACTGATTTATTTCATATGAATAAAATATAGCAAATGCTTATTGTTCGAAGCAATAGCTTACAAAAGTTTAAAGCAGCTCATAAGGTGCTTGAAGCTCCAGTGAACCTAACATGATGGGAGATTTTCTTCAAATTTGTAAAGGAAAAATTCATCGATATTGCTGTATTGTGTTATATATATATATATATATATATATATATATATATATATATATATATATATATATATATATATATATATATATATATATGTGCGTGTGTGTGTGTGTGTGTGTGTGTGTGTGTACTGGTTCATTAGGCTATAATGGCTTTTGGCGGTGGTACTGGTTCATTTTGGCTTTGTGGTTTTATGGTTCTGGCAGTTTGCGGTTTTATGAGGTTGTTACTTGATGATGTATGGATGGTAATTTGCGGTTAGTGGTTTTCTCAGGTTATATCCGGCATAGGTTGTTTTCTTTGGTATTGTGTATTTTGGTGATTTTTGAGTGGTTTAGTGTATTTAGCCTGAGGCAGGGTGTTTTATATTGGTGGTTATATAATGGAGGTAGATATTTTTTGGTACTAGTGCTGGAGATTACTTATATAAAGATTATGGTTTTTTTTGGTGCACTTATCAGATAGGGGGTTAATTGTTGAGTTGTCAGTTATTGATAAAAGCTTTTTCCAGTATTTTTAAATGGGTCAGTGGATAGGATTTCAATTTCTAGTAATTGACTATGAGGCTGGGTGTGTGTTAGTTCGTGATAGATACGTGAGTGAAAGCAGGATTTTCTTTTTAAAAATACATAGACTTGCATAGACTTTCAGGGTGTCAGTTAAAACTTGTTCATGACGAAACACTGACACACGATGACTTAAGGGAATTCCCATTTGGTGACAGCAGAAACAACTGAAGGATCTACTACCCCAGGCGTATGGTCTTCACCATGAGCAGCGAGGTCACAGACTAATAATCCTACAGGACCGAGAATCTTTGATGGCTCATATGGAGTCGTCTCAGGATGATTTCTGGTGCTATCTAGGGATCTAAGATACTTCTAAGTCTTAAGAGAGTGCATGAGACTTGCGGAATATTCAAATTCTGCAACACAGGAGGCTTTATGGTTCCTCCTCCACTAGGGGAAGGTGAAGAGGACGAATTTTTTTTATCGAAGAACGTTGCACGTTCCCATTGTTCGCCATCATGTTGATGATAATGATGGTCACAATGTGCATTGCCGGGGCAGTTAAACTCAGATGTAGCTGACGGGGTAGGAAGAAACCAACATCAGAAGTTGCCTTGAATCATGTGGCAGGATAAATTATGTAGAACTTTGGACTAGTGCAGGCCTAGCATGTCAGGAGACATGTTAATGTGCTGGTCGAGCCATATTAACTGCACTTGTCATTAGGGTGCAGCAGACTTTGTTGCGAACAGATTGGAATGTGTAACAGATATGTCGTGAGTGTTATAGAAAACCATCAAGATATCAGCGAAAATTTGGGGTGGTTGAACAGCACTGCCTAAGTAGTAAAACATTGTCAGACCTCAGAGGTGAGAGCACGAGTGAGCAAGTTGACCTAGAAATTGTCGAGGGTCGTGTGATTGTGACGTCAGAAAAACACAATCCTGTATGTCTGTTTGTGCGCCAAATAGGAGGTGTTTCCAGAACCTTCTAAAACAATTGAATACGCTCATATGTATGACCATCAGGGCTTCTTAGAGTGTAATATAATGAAACCACAGGCGAAAAGCGGCTATTCGAGAAGATCCATCCAGAAAGGTAATAGTGATAAAGAGACTTTGTCAAACAGCTAAACATTTTACAGATGACCTGAGAGAAGCTGAAGTAGAGTGGAAAGTTATTTTCTTTTTTCTTCCATGTCATAATTATGCAATTTTATTGTAGACATAACCATTTTTATTTCATATCTGATAATTGTGGTTTCTTTTCACAGATGGATTCGATAGTCACTACATAATAATGAATTCTCTGACCGACACTTTTATCTCTTAGTTTTTGGGAAAACAGAAATAGTGATTCAACTAATGGGTTTTATACAAGGAGGTAGTGACATTTTAAATGAGATGATCATTATTGTGAGTGATATATATTTCATGTTTTGTTACTTCTAATTCATTTTCTTTTCATTTCCTGTTAGTTTTGTGTAGAGAAATAAAGACTATTTTGTATATATATATTATATATATATATATATATATATATATCTAAGTAGCTATATATAAGTATATAATATATATCATAATATATATATCCAATGTAGCACGAAGGAACACATATTTGAGAATATCCTTAAATCCATGGTTGAAAGGTAAGTGAAACAGGGACTTGGAACAAGTACTTTCGTAGTATATTACATTTTCAAGTTCTCACAGAATATAAAAGAAGTTGAAAGGCCTTTATGTACAAAATCAGAGAGAGGGGTGGGGTTACAGTTTATTAACTCTGGCAAGCTCGTTTTCCCCCTTCTCTCTTTTGCTTAAAGAACATACCGCACACATTAATAAACTGTAACCCCTTTATCACTTATCTTTCGTGTGCTATATATATATATATATATATATATATATATATATATATATATATATGATATATATATATAATATATATATATATATATATATATATATAAATATATATATATATATATATATTATATATATATATATATATATATATATATATATATATATATATATACCCTTCGTACTTCGTACCCAACCCTAAGAAAATGTCCAGAATACTTGACACTTAATAAACAATCCTCTCAGCGGAAAAATTCAGTAGTTATGGCATATAAATATCCCATCTTCCATGAGAGATGATGCACTCCACACCATAGAAGTTTTAGACAGTCACCTCTGAAAACATGGCGTCAGCAAGCCGCCAAGTGACCAGAAGTTCCCTTTCTTGGAAACATCTGAAGTTAAAGGTAAATTTCATGACCTATCACGTCCTATTTATTTATACAGCTGCCTAAAATTCTCAGTGAAGATCCCTCATACATCAGTGACTATGACTAGGCCCACAATGTATTTTTGAGAGGTGTTATAAGGACACAGCTCTAGTTGGAGTTTGGGTGTTAAGTATTCATGATAGTGGGCTACTATTAATTGGAAATTGATTTATATTTAAATAAATTGTAAACTGCTTCATCATACAAGTTTTATTTTAAACTTAGAACCTAATAGATACCTTTAGAAATTCTTTTTCTATATACTATTTGTAGTGATGAAATAATCATACTATCACATTTAATCTGCAAATTGTAATTTGAAGAAATGCCTTGCTGGGAAGTGTGCAGAATTTTGGACACTGGGCCTCAGTAATACTGCGATTTTCCCTCTATTAGTTGATGCTAGAAACTCATTGAAATCAACATTTTGCTATTTTTGCTTAACTTAAAATGGTTTTAATAACTCACTTGGAAGTTTTATCAATAATTACTAAATTTTATTTTAACTAAATGAAAGTGTAAACCTCAATAGCTGTTGAGTTCCTGTTAATATAAAGACATTCTTCGGCATTTAACTGAGATCTGTAATAAATTATTATGATGGTGAATAAGAGAATTAAAGGTAAATTTGGACTTTACCAAAGAAACTATTTAAATTCATCCGCCATTCTCTCTCTCTCTCTCTCTCTCTCTCTCTCTCTCTCTCTCTCTCTCTCTCTCTCTCTCTCACCCGTTGAGTTATTGAAGTCATAACGTCAAGACATTATTTGACATTTAACAGAAGGAAAGGTGGGGGTGTGGGGACAATTTAAATACCTTTAATTTACTAATTCACCATCAGAATCACTTATTACACATCTCATCTCTCTCTCTCTCTCTCTCTCTCCTCTCTCTCTCTCTCTCTCTCCCCCTCCCAACCCCCTCTCTCTCTCTCCCCCGGTAAATGTTAAATACCAAATAATGTCTTTACATTAAGGCTTCAATTACTCAACATCTGAGAGAGAGAGAGAGAGAGAGAGATGTAACAATGATTCTTTGTTAAAGTCCAAATTTACCTTTAATTCTCTCATTCACCGTCAGAATCATTTACTACAGATCTCTTTCTCACACACAGTTACTGTGCTATTGAAATCATAATGCAATGACATTATTTGGCACTTAACTGAGAGAGAGAGAGAGAGAGAGAGAGAGAGAGAGAGAGAGAGAGAGAGAGAGATCTGTAATGAATGATTCTGATGGTGAATCAGAGAATTAAAGATAAATTTGGACTTTAACAAACGAGCTATTCAAATTCTCCCCCACCCCAACTGGAAAATGCTAAATAATGTATTTACATTAAGGCTTCAATAACTCAACAGCTATCGAGTCTTACACTTACAATTAATTAAAACAAAAATTGGTTATAAATACTTATTATTGTGTCTAATATGTGACTCGTGGAATAAACTGCCACCAGAAGTTGTAAACAGCAACAGTGTGGAAGAGTTTAAAAGAAAGCTAGACAAAATTATTAGGACACTGTGAATGTACATTAAAACCTGCTCCTACAGATAAGTGAGCACACGATGTCTCCTCGGATGGACTAACAAATCTTTGAGACATCCTAATCCTTGCAACTCCTTGTAACAGACCATTTTAGCATATGCACTCTTGTTATGCAGCTGTATATATATGTATATATATATATATATATATATATATATATATATACATATATATATATGTATATATATATAGTTATATATATATATATATATATATATAATATATATATATATCTTCTAAATATAGTATATATATATATATATATATATATATATAATATATAATATATATATATATTCTATATCTATATATGATATATATATATATATATATGATATATATATATATATATATAATATATATATATATATCATATATATATATTAATATATTAATTGCGAGAATTTGGTTGATCCAGCGGCCCTCGCAGAACTAGAAAATAGCAGATTTCGATACACATTCTTTATGGGAATAATTTCCATTAGGGCCAAGGCAAATGGCAACTTACCCAGTAGAACTTTTTTACTACCCATTTTCAATAGTTTCTATGTACTATACTGTATTTTTTTCTTATATAAAATTGTTCTTATGGAGAAATAAAACATTAAAAAGATTTAGATAACTTGAAAAAGTTTAAAATTACACCCAGGGTGGTGAAAACTCCCACACATAAACACTGCCACCATTGGTTGCAAGTGTATTGGACGATAAAAAAAAGTACTGATGAAAATTAAAAATTTGATGTGAAATTATACAATTACAAAATTCAGCATGAAATGGCAGTTTCTTGTAAAGTTTAGATCTAACGATTCTCTCTCTCTCTTTCTCTCTCTCTCTCTCTCAAACACAACTGCTTCTCTGTTAATCACTTTTACTAATCATTTTCATCAAAATCTATTTCAACAATAAAAAAAATAAATGATCAAATGCCAAAAGTTAGTAAAAAAAAGTTAACCTACACGAAAAAATTCTTTCTTCATGTTCAGCAATGACGGATTTCAAGTTGTCGACTGCTGCCAAAAATGGAAGTTGCACTTTCCTTCATCATAACTTAAGGACAAATCTTTTGGTTTCGAGAATATAGTTCTTCCTCTTCGACTTCTAGGCAGATGCACATATGATACGGATGATCAGAATAAGCTTCGCAGATCTGAATAATACGTGTGGTGATGATGATGGTACCAATAATTCATACACTGTGCTATGACGTCACAAATGCGTGAAGCGAAACCTTCCGTTTTATCTTTCCCCCCACCCCTTCTCTCAGATACCAGAGAACAACCCCCCCCCCCACAACCTAAAATACTTTAAAAGACAATAGATTTGATACGTTTTGCGGTGCGTGACTGGCAGACTTTGAACGGCTTTGCAGACACAGATAATCTATTTTTGAGGACTTGCAACCGCATAAAAGGGGAATCGCACAATACAATCACGCATATATATATATATATATATATATATATATATATATATATATATATATATATGTAAGTGTTTACATAATAAAAATATGGAATGTTAGTCCATATATATAAAAGACTAAAACTAAAGAGGTCAACCAGATTGCTTGCAGGAATGTGATCAGACTAGAGACGCTAAAGATGACGTATACAATAAGTATGTAGGCTAAGTTGACATGCCGTCACCTGTGGTCATTCAATTGTTTATAAACTTTAGTCCAAGCTCCCTGCTTGTGACAACTACCGCGACCTATAATTCAAACGGCCTACGTGATCTGTAGCGTGTCTCATTTTGATTGTGTGTTCGTATGTAACTATGTCACTGGTTGTATGTTCATATGTCCGAGCTACTGTCTGCTCCTTTAT
>NC_061088.1:48285366-48310779 GCF_015104395.2 Macrobrachium nipponense | reverse complement strand
TCTGCTCCTTTATGACTTGTAACCGAGATGTAGAACAAGCAGAATAGAATTAGCTATCGTCGTTAAAGTAATACCTCCCTCTTTACCTAAGCTTTATCATGTAGAGAATAGAGTTAGCTATCGTCATTAGAAGACCTGTACCTCTTTACCTAAGCTTTATCATGTAGAGAGAATAGAATTAGCCATCATCATTGGCAGAAGCGATCAAGCTATCGTCATTAGAAGACTTGTACCTCTTTACCTAAGCTTTATCATGTAGAGAGAATAGAATTAGCCATCATCATTGGCAGAAGCGATCAAGCTATCGTCATTAGAAGACTTGTACAATCATACCTGATCTTCACCATGTTAACAATTCCAAGAGAATTAACGTATTTTTTGTACTTTCGTGATTTCTAACTAAGATCCTCACATCATTGCCGAATCATCATGAGTTTAACACATCGTCGTCATAACCCAAGAAGATAATACCGACTTCGAAAGTGATCTACAAACCCCAAGACACTCCCATGAATATGGAAGTGCAATACCAACCGACTTAGCGTAAGATTATCGCAAGTCTAACATTACCTCATAGGGCGCCTTATTATACAAGGCAATAGCCCTAAAAGTGGTGGCAGCGACTGTACGCCCTAAAAGTGGTGGCAGTGGACCAGAAGAACTCTACAACTTCTCCGAAGAAAAACCAGAATAATGAAGTATCATATAAGAACTCTTCAACGACGACGAAAGCAACAGATTCTTCAAGCAACTTAGTCTCATCGTTTAGTGAATAACTTCAAGAAACAAACCCGACGTGTCCTTTTTTCCTACGGCAACGCAACTTCGTCTCTCATTAGAATCATTCAAGAAACATCGTTAGTGAGCGTTTCGGCACTTCAAGAAACAAACCGAACGTGTCTGCAGCATCGGATCTTCAAGGGTTGAATCATCGAAACGAACGCTCACGGGGAAAACTCAAGCCAAACCAGGTCATCCGCTAAAGAGGAGGGCCAAGGGCACATCGTTATCGGAACACCGTGACTTCCCACAAAAGCAAGCTAAGTACAATTTTTTATTCATTTGGAGTAACTGAGTGTTTCCTTTGCAGGTCGAATTCGTTATTCCTGTGGCTGAAGTTACGAGACATTCTTAATCTTACTTTTTTACAGAAATTATCTACATCATTGAGATTTTGCTACTGCGAGTTTTTATCTTTGAGTGTCTGTTTCCAGAAGTTCTACTGAAATATCATAATCATATACTATGTTAACTTTTATCATTTTGGTGATTATTTAATCCCTTACGTAACAAATCATATTAAACAGTGAATATGCGTTTACGCAGTGGACGTCTGTATTTATACAGATGCATGGATAGGGTCGTTAGGCACCGTAGCGATTAGAAAACACACAAAAACAAGTGGAACACCTGTACAAATCTAGATAAATTAGAGGTAACACTATTTCGGGTCATGACAATAAATGCTCCTTTGCAAGTCCCGATCGCAGTTTTAGTCTTGAGTTTTTTTATTTATATAAAATATCGAATCTCAATGACTCAACTTAACTTTAAAAATACGGCTGGATTGCAAGGAATAACATGTCTGTAAAAAAACTTTCATTAGGCTAAATGCGCTGACCAGGATCCCTCACTATTTCAAATTTTAGCAAAGAATGAAGGAAACAACAGCAAGTACAAACAATTAATATTGAATGCAGTAGAAATAACTTATCTTAATAGTAATCACTCAATTCCTAATAGTTCGTCATTCATACTTTCGCTGCTTTATACGTAACCAACAACAGAATGCAAAAAACACACAATACGTTGTCGATGGTAATAAAGAGAAGGATCCTAATTATTACAAAAAGAAATAGGTAAACAATAGCCCTTTCAGAAACAAACAAATCGTGCTTAAAGCATACTTGGTTACTATGCCATCCAGTCAGACGGTCAGGGTCAGTTAAATCTGCCGAGTTTTCAAAGCAAAGCACATTCCATTTAAGCGACTTCAGCGGAAAGGGAGAGCGATGTTGAAAAAATTAAAAAGGAATTTCCCTATGCATCACATGACCGTATCAAGTAATCAGAGCAGGTTTTCGTTTTTTTTAATACGTAAGTTATTATAAGTAGTAGTGGATAAAGCCCGACTGTACGCGCCGTAAAATTAGAATATTTTGTTTTATTATTTTAATACACGTAATATCCTGTATTTACGGACTCACCGTCTGTTGTTCGAACTTCCCTAATGAGAAGTCCGGATAAGCGAGCGCTTACAGATACCTCTATATTATATATTGATCTGTATCCAGTGTAATTGTAAGATCCATCTAGGGGTATACAAAATATTATCTTACATCCTGCAAAATAAGGCGTGTTTATCAAAGGAAAATCCTATAAACCTTCAAACATATTAAAATCCGTTTGAACAAAAAAGAGACAGTTAATCAAATAATAACTTATATAGAGGAACTATACATTTGTCTCATAAATCGTAACATTGTTCAAATGACCAACAGAATTCTCCCACAACCGCAGTCGTAGTTTGCACACAAAATCGATCGCAGAAGCAATGCACCCTCGAATGTCTTAGTGCGTGTAAAAAGACTTTGCTGGGAAATGAAATTTTAATCCTTCCCGACACTCTGAAATATAACGATTTCCGCGAACAAAGCCCTAGACACGGTTGACTAGCAGCAACAAGTTAAATCTAGTGATACACAAACGTATACATATCGTGGATACGGAAGTTATAAATATCGCATTTTTTATTGTTGTTAATTTTTAATCACGCCCAATCAGTCGTAGATGAATCTCCCTTATACTCTATCTAAAATAATATCTGTAAAGTCATTAGAGCAGAGGTGATTCAGCAGAAACTTTTTTTTATCTTTTATCTGAATACCAGGAAGTTTCTCCACTGGCGAGTGATCTCTGGGAAAAAAAACGGATGTAATTTAACACAAAATACGGTCTAAGGACAAACATAAAGCTATATACGTACCTTCGTATAGACTCTCAATGCAATTTCAAAATAGAGATAAATGACGAAGTTGAAAAATGTTAGTAATAGGAGCCATTAGGAAATCAAATAGCCCATATAATTTTCCCTCAAACGTCATGCCATAAAAGATCGGACTTGGCGTATCTGCGTAGATTTCTGTCGCTTAAACAAGGAAACGACTCCCGATAGTTTCCAGTGCCATGTACCGACGGCATCTTATCTCTGTTAGGTTAGAATAAATTTTTCACCAGCTTGGACTTACTTAAAAGCTTTTACCAGATATCATTACCTAAGTGATTGTACCTCATACACCGTTTTCAGCACACTCAGGGGACATTATCGATTTTTACGTATGCCTCCGGCTTACGTTGTGCCCCAATTACAATATAGTGTTTGGAGACTTTTTAGGGGATACCCTACATGCTTATATGGTTGGTCGTATAATCTTTTCTAAATACCTTAGAAGTACATTCACATAAACTAGAGCTAGTGCTACAGAGACAAAGACAAATAATCTCAGAGTAAAATATCTAAATGTGAGTTTTTAAAAACCGAACATGTTTATCTAGGTTTTATGTGTCTAGTCAAGGTTTTAAAGTAGTCCATGATAAGGTGTCGGCTATTCATAACTTCCGGTACCTATTAACATAAAAAGGGGGATACAGCACTTTTGCGCTGTAGTGGGTATTACAATCGTATGTAAATATGTAACTCTTCAATCATGACAGCTCCTTTAACAGATCTTACGAAGAAGGGCGTAGATTTATTATGGTCTGAAAAGCATCAACAGGCGTTCGATATCTTAAAAGCGGAATAATGCAGCTCACCTAACTTAAAAATCCCTAATTTAAATAAGGAATTTTTTTTATTGCAACAGACACCTCAGACCAAAGGGTAAGAGGGGTACTACTTCAGTAATATGATAAACAGTTCTTTCCTATAGCTTTTTATTCATGCAAACTACAGCCCTCTGAAAGTAAATATACAGTAATAGGCAAGGAAGGGCTAGGTATCTCTAACTCACTAGTACATTTTAAGTTCATAATCTACGGCTATCCTGATAAAATCCTTACTGACAATGAGTCACTTACCGAGTTTTTCAAAGGCTTTAATCACAGTCCAAAAGGAACTCGGTGACAAATGATCATTCAGGTCTTTGGAGCCAAGATAAGATATCTACCTGGGAAAGCAATTATCATAGCTGACGCATTATCCCGCAATCCCGCACCATACTGCAAAGAACCATTAATTAGACTAAAAGATATAGAAACATCCGTGCCTATTGTTAAAACCGTATCTAAACAAGAAAATTCCTTAACTGAAGAGATCGCGAGCATTGAATATCTGGATTGGAGCGCAGAACTGTTACAAACTGAACAAAGCAAGCGTCAACAGCGATAAGCAAAACAATAAACACTTCGAAACGGAAACAGGGTCAGCGGCTAAGCAAAAACAATAAACACTTCGAGCAGAAACCCTAAAGCAAAAGTATATTTAAAGTATGTGTATCAGAATAATGTAATCAAATGTAATATTATATGTAGGTCCGTGACGAGGAAAACCTGAAGAACACAGCAGATGACTAACGACCAGGTAGTAATAATAATCTCTTTCATACCAATCGTCATAAACTGGTTGCATTCCGTCATCCAGGGTTCCTTATTATGTCACAGAAAGCCAAATCACTGTTTTACTGGCCTACAATGCTTACAGATATAAAAAGCACATAACTGATTGTAACACGTGTCATGAAAATAAGGGACACACTAAGACACCTGTCAGTTAAGGGCCTATCCTGTGCCAAATCAATCCTTGAAAGAATATACGTAGAATTATTAACAGAATTACGAGTCTGACAGAGGGAATAAACACTTCTTAGTGTTAATAGTTCCTTGACACGTTATATAGCATTAATAGCACTAAAAACAAACACCGCAATTGAGTGTGTTAGGAATATTTATGAGTGCTAAATCAGTAAACATGGAATTCAACACATGATAATCTGACTCGGGTGGTGTAAATCAATAATCTCCTTAACTCGTGTGAATTCCTTTCCATTAAGAAAACTAATAATATATTTTATCACCCAGTCAATCGGTTTGGTAGAATAAGAGATAAATAAAAAAGTGTCATGTCTTACGAGTTACAACTCGTGATATTGGATCCGAACTGGATTATAGCGGTTCTCGCGGTTTTAAATACCTTTATCATTCATATCTCGTATCTGTAGAAATGATACCGCAAGTAGCCTTATACGGTACGCCGCTAGAACACTTTTCCACATATTCAAGCCAACCATTAATTTATCAAATATATATAAAAAATATATAAATAAATAAATATAAAAAATAAAATAAATATGGATACAAGTGGAGTCAATATAATACACTCCGTAAGAAGTCGGAAGGGTTACAAATTATAGTAAAAAGGAATCAAGATAAATCAAATAAGCAAAACGTAACCATAAGGTTAATTGAAATATCCAAAATATATATGCGTAAAGATTTGAACTCTAACTTAACGCTTAAGTAATGACAAATAAGCTAAAAGTTCAAAACACATATCAAAACCTACTGACATATTGTCTGTCCCGGGTGATTTATATTCGTAGTCAATGAAAAAAAAAAATAATAATAAATAAATAAATAAATAAAATAAAATAAAAGAGATTTTAAAGTCAGGAAGTCTAGAAGTGAAAATGTTATCTATGGAATAATCCTATATGAATCTTATACAGGGCTAATAATATATATAGAATTTGTATGGAAACCATTTTCATTAGTTTGAATAAGGAATATTTAATTTAACATAATTACATTTTGTTTACGATCATGCAGATTTCCAACATGAAACTAATATATTGTTCAATTTTGGTACTGTTTTTTTTCCAGACATTCTTTTCATGTGGGTGGAGAATTAAAAAACAAAAAAATATCATTCGAAAATACTAAAGTCGTATTTAATTACAGCAAGTCACGTAACTCTTAGCTGGCTGAGAGCAATCTCCTGCCAAGTGACGACGTCATCATTGCCGTATCAGCATTTGTTCCTTTTAACCTCAATAATCTGCTTACACAGGCTTCATCTTTGTGTCGTCTCTGCTTGCGAAGCAGATTGACTGGAGAAAGGAATGCTTAGCTCATGAACTTCACATGTGGTTCATAGGTCACATGACATACCACATAACCTATTCTTATCCGTGTGTGCAATGCAATTTTAGTTAAGGACTTGCAATCGTTTTAAAATGAATAAACAAAATAAGCAAATAGAATTTCTATAACAACAAAATGAATTAATTTTTTTTTCTGAACCTCATAGACAATTAGAGTCAATAATTCAGCTTATGACATGGGTAAACGGACATTTAGAATTATCAAGTTATGGATATGAAATATTTACTTGCAACATTAGTCTATCACAATTCAAGTAAAATCACATTTATGGGAAAATGTCACATTTTCTTGAAAAAAAACCAAAGTTTATATAGAAATTAGTTACATAGTGGGTTCTTTCGTTGCATCGCCTGCCTATAAATAAAGTTTTAAAAATTAACCTCAGAGGATGCGCGCGAGAAAATTGAATATGAAACTTTTGTAAGGGCACATAGGATCAGATTTTATCACAACTTAATTTCAGTTAGCATAGAGAAATACAGAGTCATGATTAATCTTCTCTTTGACTCTTATGTTGCCTGGCAATCTTACAAATAGCTCCGTTTTCCACTTCTTTGACTAGTAATTTACTACCAGTAATATCGAATTTTCTTTGGGATTCGTATTGATATCTGTTTATTTTTTATAATTATGGATATTTTTACAGTCATCATAGACCTGGATAGGTTCACTCATTGTTAATGCCATGGATAAAAAAGTTTGTACAGCGACTCTTTTTGAATTCCAAAATATCAGCATATTCATGTGGGTTAAGTCTGGTCTAAATGGCTCTCTCCCCTCCCCTGTATTTGGATGTCGTCTGAATTTACTTTGCCCTTGTGACAAGTATAATTTCACTTGCAGGCTGATTAATGGAACCTGTTACAGTATCCTGCAGTACGAAAGTTTCACATCGCAACTTCAAAAAATCGTTCGTCGCTGCGGACGACGGCAGTCGAGTAACAACCGCCTACAATGTGAAAGGAATAAGCACCATCATGGACTTCTTCGACCAACACCGTATCTCGTCGTTAATCTAGTTTTAATGCGGAACGCTCCGGCGGCTGTCGGAAATCGACTACAAAAGGGACATACTTCCGACAAATTACGACCCGAAGGATATTCAACTCTACTTTGCTGGCGAAGGACTCGTGCTGGGGATGATTTTATTCATCGCGAACGTAATCGTGTAGTTTAGGATGCAGAGAATAAGTATGAGCGCAAAATAGAACGTTGGACCCACCCAGGCAAATTTTCCCCTTGTTTTAACCATTGAAATTGGCCGTTTCATTTGGCTATAGGTGGTTGTCTGGAACTGTGTAATGGACGAAAAGTTGTTCGAAAGCTAGTTAAATGTGAAGTAGTATAACCTCGGTCATGTATCCTATATATAAATAAAGTATCCATGTATCCTATATTAATAAATGATCATAAATAACAGAATCGAAATATATTTCTTGCGTGTACGCACTAGGAATCTATATATAATGATCATAAATACGGAAATCGAAATATGAATTGCGTGTATGCAATAGGAATCTATTTAAAGTGCACATATATTAATCATAAGTTATATGAATCCATAAACATATGTATAAACAAATCAGGTAGCCTATAATCAATCTGTTACCTTTTATCTTATCAATATCTGCAGTTATATATGAGTTAGTATATGGATTAATGAATCAGATATATAACATTTAGCATAAAAATCAACGAATCAATCAGTATAAACATTAATAATTTTATCAATTCATATATGAAATTTTTATCAGTTAAAATATGATTTTTATCATGTTATTCTTCATTCTATGTGATTATCAGAGTACATTAGTATTTTCTGTAGCATATGTATCTTAATGAGATGAAGTGAAAAACTGTATCAGTATATATCACGTGATCACTATTATTTACGAATATTATATACATATTATGTCTAATATTTTATTACTTGAATCTGTATTTGTGTACACCATGAATTTTTTTTACTTATAAGTATTTTCTTTATATATATATATATTCACATAGTGTCTGTATCACATTCCTATAAGTCAAATGCAAGTCAAGTTTGAGTAATATTCAGTGGTTGGTTTTGGTAGCTGACCGAGCTAATGTAAGTGTTTACATAATAAAAATATGGAATGTTAGTCCATATATATAAAAGACTAAAACTAAAGAGGTCAACCAGATTGCTTGCAGGAATGTGATCAGACTAGAGACACTAAAGATGACGTATACAATAAGTATGTAGGCTAAGTTGATATGCCGTCACCTGTGGTCATTCAATTGTTTATAAACTTTAGTCCAAGCTCCCTGCTTGAGACAACTACCACGACCTATAATTCAAACGGCCTACGTGATCTGTAGCGTGTCTCATTTTGATTGTGTGTTCGTATGTAACTATGTCACCTGGTTGTATGTTCATATGTCCGAGCTACTGTCTGCTCCTTTATGACTTGTAACCGAGATGTAGAACAAGCAGAATAGAGTTAGCTATCGTCATTAGAAGACCTGTACCTCTTTACCTAAGCTTTATCATGTAGAGAGAATAGAGTTAGCTATCGTCATTAGAAGACCTGTACCTCTTTACCTAAGCTTTATCATGTAGAGAGAATAGAATTAGCCATCATCATTGGCAGAAGCGATCAAGCTATCGTCATTAGAAGACTTGTACAATCATACCTGATCTTCACCATGTAAATTCAGAGAATATAAGTACTTCGTGGTTTCTACTAGATCCTCACATCATTGCCGAATCATCATGAGTTTAACACATCGTCGTCATAACCCAAGAAGATAATACCGACTTCGAAAGTGATCTACAAACCCCAAGACACTCCCATGAATATGGAAGTGCAATACCAACCGACTTAGCGTAAGATTATCGCAAGTCTAACATTACCTCATAGGGTGCCTTATTATACAAGGCAATAGCCCTAATATATATATATATATATATATATATATATATATATATATATATATATATATATATATATATATATATATATATATATATATATATATATATATATATATATATATATTTATATATATATTGGTATCTCGCTTGTTGAACTTTTCTTATGTCGAACATTCCATTTATCGAACGACATTTTTGAGAAATATTGGTATCATTTGTCGTACAAATGCTCGTACTTCGAACTGACTGATTATCTAGTTTATACTTGTATTCGATGGCCTACTGTGGCCTACAAACTGTATTAATATTTTTTTATTTACAATATATAGTTTAATGATAACCATATTCGACAAAATAAATAAAATTATAAAGCATTTAGATATAAAATTTAGCATAAAAGATATAAAAAATCGTACGTAACCACAGTGACGTCACACACAGCTGGCTTGAGACTGAATGAGGGAGTGTTGATGTGTTGAGAGAACGAGAAGAGTGAGTTAAAATATTACTGTATGTTTGTAAAAGTTATAACAATTCACATACAGAAGGGATTTTCACAATAAATTTAGTGCAATGATAAAATATATAAACAAACAAATGCAATAGAGAAAAAAGTTTTAATTAAGCCCGTGTTTGGTGCACCGAGTGAGAAGGTCTAGTTGACCAATATTCAGAAAAATAGTAAATTAAATAACAAAGATTTTCACAATAAAATTTAGCATAAACTGTTGTGAAAAAATTATGTGCACTATTTTTCCATGACCAATTTCTGGTTGTCCCACATACGTAAGACGTTCCACGTATGCCTATTGGCTGCAAGAATGAGTTGATTCTTGATTGAATTTCGTTACTTTCCAGAAATTTATTATTTTGTTGATTTTGAAGTCCACCAAAAGCCCACTTGATTTTTGAATTATTTCAATTTTGTCATGTCAGAAGGAAGTAAGTCCTTAGAATCAATATCAAAACTACAATAAATGACTCGCTTATCGTTGTCAGGAATGACCTTCTCTTGAGAGATACCAACCGAGACAGACCCAGGTTGGGGAGCTCCAGTTAAACTGCATTATCTGTATTTCCACTTGAAAGGTTTGAGTTATATGTAATCTTGTAAGTATTCTGTGTTAATCTTTGCCATCATTGGCTCACCGTATTGAGTAATGTTTTGTGTAACCGTGGAGTGGCTCAAAATTGCAATTATGTATGATTTTGGTCATAGATAGCGAATTTTGGTGTGCTTTTGTAAAATTTTGTGGCCGTGTGTCCACGCCTCATGTTGGCATAGCATAAGGGCAATACGGCCCCATTATTGCTGTTGTGTAACTTATATATGTAAATAAGAGATTAAGTAACTTATTTTTGTAACAAAATAGTAACATTCGGAAGTTTTTTGTTCAAGTTGTCCTTGCGTATGGGCTGAGACTATCCCAATGGTTAGGCCTATCTGCCCTTTTACATGTGGCATGAACTGTTAATTAAGTCACCGAATAATTCATGACATTTTGGTCCTTCGAGCAACGACAGCTTGATTATGTTATTTAGATTGCTAATTGTAGGTCACTCACAGCTGCCCTCAAACCTCCCACAAAATGAAGGAGGTGGGAATAGAAAATTATCATCGGTTAGGTGATCTGATATAGAGCCTAGTCCATTTAATATCCCCGTTAAGGGCTTTAATGAAGCAAGATCCTGTACCAATGCAAGGCTAGCTTAGTTGTTTTGACGCTCATGCACAAGGTGTATTTTTGAGTCATGTCATTAGATTAATCTGTTGCAAACTGGCAGAAAAAACAATCATGAGGATTCAAATGCTAGCGCAACGTTAATTAAGGGCGGCTTATTTCCACTGAAGTATTTAAATTGCTTGTTTTGATATTTAACAGCCTCAAAATGGCGGCTGCCACAGAAACTCAAATTGAGTCACTCATATTTCTCCTGGCTACCACTCTGAGTCATGTCTAAAGGAATCTCCTTGGTTCGTTAAATGCAACCATGCATCAAAATTTGTTAGAACGTATTCAGGCTGATGAGCATCCAGCTTAGATCTTTGTATCTGACCCATACCATTGAATTGGAGCCCACCATTGGAGCTAAAGTCGTGAAAGCATTGGAAGATGCAGGACAAACGATCACCTTATTACCAAGCCGTATTGTACTTTGGCTAGTGTATTGCAGCCTAAAACCCATCTGCCTTAATTGAAAGAGCTCCCACTGCCAATATTCAAAGGCGAAAAAAGGGAGTTCACCACCTTTAAATAGCTATTCAATGTGCATGTTCACCAAAGTGCAGATTTGGACGATGATTGGATCTCTCGAAGGGGAGCCGTTCAATTCAGGCCTTGAGCGTGACTGGCACTAAGTATAGTTTACCCCTTGACTTACTAGACTAGTACTATGGGAATCAGCACCAAACACTGATTATTCTGCATTGACAGTTGGTATATGTATATGTTCGCAATCAACCTTTTTGTGCATGTGTATTCCATGACATGGGTAGTCAATGCAGCTTTATCTCTGGTTTGTTGACAAAAAATTTGTAATTTCCAGTAATCAAGTGTATATCTTTGAATATCGCACCATTTGGTTCTCAGATTGTCCATGGAGATTTTCATGTTGTATCGTGTTGCATACACGTAATTCTATTTAAACTTGTTCACGACGACGTTAATACACCCATCCATAATATTGGTTTTCGTAATGTAAAGAATCATTTGCAGAACAAGATGGCTGACGAGGAAATTCATTGAGATATTCTTAAAGATGGCAATCTTCTCACATATTGCAGCAAATACTCAGAACTCATTTCCAAGATAAGGAGAGGGAAGACCTAGTTAAATTGTTCCATGTTGACAACTACCTGCAAACTTATGAAAGTCTAAATCAGATGGGAAGCAATTATAGTGAAGTCAAATCCTTACTGGATGAAGCTCACATGCTCTTAACGGGGTGGGCTAGTAGCAGTGAGCAGTTTGATCAGCAAATAGATTGCCATGAACCTCGAAAAGTTACTGTGCTAGGGATGGTTTGGGAAAGACGAGAATATAGTTTAAGTCTGAAATCTTGTAAGGAAAACGGAAGGGATGTAGACAAAACCAGACTCACTAAACATAAGTTTCTATCATTACTAGTAGCGAACTTTGACCCCTTAGGGCTAGTCAGTCCCATTTTTGTAAAGGGAAAAATTCTCCTTCAGGAATTATGGGAAGCTTGGGTGGATTGGGACGACGTGCTGTCCAAAGAACATCAACAAGAAGCTAGTAAATTACTTGATGAATTCAATAATATCCACAAGTTCAAGTTTAATAGAAGGATCATTCTAGGAAAGACTGAATTGCATCTATTTACTGATGCATCCAGTAAGGTCTATGTTAGGCAGGGAGAAGATCAGGTAGATAGCTTGACATCTAAGATGAGGGTTATGCACAGAAGGCAAGCCAAGTTAATAGTTCCTAAATTAGAACTTTTAGCCTTGCTTCTAGGGTTTAGGTTAAGCAAACATTTACTCAAATTGCTAAATATCTCAAATATTGTGGTCTGGATGGATAGCAAGGTAGCTACAAGCTTGGGTGGACAGCAAGGTAGGCAACAAAAGCACTTTCATCTCAAACAGGGTGGGGGAGATTGTTTCCATCTAACAGGAATGTGGTATTCATCTGCGATACGTCACCACCAGACAGAACCCAGCTGACATTCTGACCTCTGGTTCTACCTTGAATGAACTGAGACTTAACTGTTTGTGGCATGAAGGACCTGCCATTCTGCGACAACAGGGAACAGCTAAGGCGTATGTCAAGGAAGGAGAAACTGGAAGAAGGAACACTGACTCTGCCAGTGGAACTTTGAAAGTTACAGGGGAGTAGTGTTGATTTTGTCCATTTAATGAAAGTCATGCAACTAGTCTTAAAATTTGGGAACTGCCAGCCAAATCCGTTTTGCAAATTAGTATACTTAGAACAAAGACACCACCTTTCTATGGTGTGTAGCAGATTTGAAAGTGGAGGGCGAGTGCTCATCCACAATAATAACTTTGTCAGACAACTTAGCTTAGTAATGTGTAATGGCATTATATATACTCAGAACAGATTAGTTAATGTGAGTAATAATAAAAATTTTAATGTTGCTGCCTTCAAATGTCTGACTAGTCTCTTTGTACCTTAAGGACCTTCACATCACTCACATGCATTGTGGGGTCAGTATCTTAATAACTCTATTTTGACAGGATTGTTGGAGCCCAGGGTTGAGGGCTATAGCCATGAGAGTAGTAGGGAGGTGTAGAGCAAGCATCGTGGCCTTCATGCCTCTTCTATAACAACCACCACCTCTGCCCCTCCCGACTGACCGAGCACTCATGACAGGTCCCTTTGACTAGGTCAGCACAGACCACACTGGCCCTACCCAAGTAGAAAGTGGAGTGGGGCACATATTAATTATCCCCTGTTTGGCCAGCTGCACAGTATACCTGGACTACTGAAGCTGGCTGGATGCCGATACCTTCATGTTACTACTGAGAAGGTTTGCTTCCACCCATGGCACCCCCACCACTGTGTACAGCGACAAGCAATGACCTTCTGGGCAGCAAGTACCTTGCTGCAGGAAGTGTACAGCAAGGATGTCACAGGACAGTTCCTGCATAGGACGGGGATATAGTGGATCTTCCAGACTCCTAGGTCTCCCTGGAAAGGAGAATTTAAAAAAAAATTAATTGGGCCAGTCAAGAAGACGCTGGTAACCACCCTTCGAGGTAATGTATTTAATGAAGAACAGCTTCGAACCCTCATTAAGGAAAAGGAGGCTGTTGTTAATAATCGTCCCTTAATGTACACTGGGGACATGCATGAGGATCAAGCCCTTACAGCATTGCACCTCATCCATGGAGATGTAGTTTGTCTGCTGCCACCAGTGGTCCCTCACGAGGACATACATCAGACATTGACCACTAGGCAATTGCGTCAACAATACTTTGGACTAACCAAGACTCTCGATTGTTTCAAACTTTACTGGAGGGAGGTTACCTGAAGTCACTACAGGAATGACACGACTTACGAGAGCCACCCCTCCTCCCCCGACTGCATTACGTGAAGGCGACATCGTGTTGGTCGAGGCTGATCAACGGAAACACAGTCAATAACCCCTCGGTAAGATCATGGAAGTATACCCTGAGAGCAGGGAAATAATAGGGTTGATGAAGGCACTTTTCGAAGGCGAGAAGCACCTGTGAGTAGTACAACACAATGTCCCGCTTGAGATCAATGCCCACAACGATGAGCGACAGGAAGCAGGGAACGAGAATGATGACAGTTACTATGCAGCAGGAAATGGTGGGAGTCCGGCTGAAGATAGTGAAGAAGAGTTAAATTGACAGACTGAAAGACTCAATATAAGTGACCGTGAAACAGATAGTGACAGGGATGAAATGAGTGAGACAGTGAATGAAGTCAAGGTCCGACCAAAAAGTAAAGCTGTTGAACAAAGAAAGAATGTTGGAGTGGGTAAAAGACGATTTAGTGTAGTGTATGTTGTTAACAGTTAAGAGGTGAACTATGAAAGAGTGTGCATTGGGAAGAGATTTGAAGGTGTTAGGGTTATGCTAGCTATTCTGTTGTTGTGTCTTATGAGACCGAGTGGAGTGGTCTGCAGACGTCTTCAATTGCATGAATTGTGTTTATTACTATTGTAACTTTTCATGTTCATTATGTAACTCATATATTGCATGGGACAAGGTCCCTCATTATGAAACTCCTGAAGTTGTTTTTGGGCAACCTGTAATGGCTCTTTGTTGTAATTCTTACCTTCATTAGCTGGTCTCATATCATACTTATTTTAGTTTTTATGATTACTGCATGGACTGTTTGTAAATTATTTATGAATCATTTTTGTGTCACCCTGATTGCTACCATTAATGTTAGTACTAGTAGTAACATACTCTATGACGAACACTGAATCGATTGCAAATTCCTTGAGAGGAATTCAAAATGCATTTGTGTATCACTTTTACATTGACATTGCCTGAATTCTGTTCTGTGTATTATTGCTATTGCTATTGCTCTTGATATTGATTTGAGTGTTTTTTATGATGCATTGCTATTGATATGATGTTGCTTATGTACTTGGATTACCTTTTCCTATATTTCATTGCTCGTTCCATGATGTGATGTGGCCTGTATTGCTTATTACATTGCTATTGAATTGCCATTGCTATGTTGCTTTCCATGATGCATTGCCATTGCTTGATTTTGATTGAATTACATTTTGCCTATTTTATTGCCATTGCCCGCTTTGAATGAATTACATCTTGTGCATTTCTTGTGACATTGTCTGTATTATGTATTGATGTTTCGTACTATTACATTTTTGTCGAATGATCACTCAGTGCTGTAACTGTTTGTCGTCGAGAGCTAGATACGCATAGTAGCGCTGCGTAAGTCTCTGGGCCTTGACTCCCTGAGACCATGCTCGCGTGCTCCACTAATTCGCCTTGTCGCCTTGCTTTCGCCTCTTCCTTTTTTGGAAGGTGGAGAATGTCATGAAAAAATATGCGGACTATTTTTCCATGACCAATTTTTGCCTGTCCCACATACGTAAGAAGTTCCACATATGCCAATTGGCTGCAATAACAAGATGGTTCTTGATCGAATCAAAAGTCCTTGACTGTTGAATTGTTTTCTTTTTGTCAGGTCAGACAGACGTCCTTCTCTTGAGAGATATCAACCGAGACAGACCTTGGGTTGGGGCAGAGTCAAAGTATATCGGGTCTGCTCAAGAGGCGGTTTTAAAACCTATCCTCGCCCCTTGTGAAACGTCATCAGTTACAAAAGGACCATATCTTTATGAAACTATATTTACGATAACATTTTCATATGATGGCGTTTTTTTTATAAATTTTCCTCTTATTGCATGTTGCCGTAAGCTACGTTAAAGTAAAAAGAATGCTCTTCCAAATTATATATGGCACATTATTAATTACGATTACTTTCAATCCCACAAACGCAAACAGAAAAAATTATCTACGCACAAAAAAATGTGCAATTATTAGGGCTTGTGCCTTGTATGATAAGGCGCCCTATGAGGTAATGTTAGACTAGCGATAATCTTACGCTAAGTCAGTTGGTATTGCACTTCCATCTTCAATGGAGTGTCTGGGGGTTTGTAGATCATTTACGAAGTCGGTATTATCTTGTTGGTTATTACGACGATGTGTTAAACTCATGGTGAGGAGGTTCTTGTAGAAAACACGAAATATAAAACTATATGTATTCTTCTGAAGTTTTACATGCTGAAGATCAGATATGATTGTAATTAGTCTTCTAATAACGATAGCTTGATCGCTTCTGCCAATGATGATGGCTAATCCTATTCCTCTACATGATAAAGCTTAGGTAAAGAGGTACAGGTCTTCTAATGACGATAGCTAACTCTGTTCTCCTGTCTACCATCTCTGTTACAAGTTATGAAGGAGCAGACAGTAGTTCGAACATATGAACATACATACAAATGACATAGTTACATACGAACACATCAAATGAGACACGCTACAGATCACGTAGGCCGTTTGAATTATAGGTCGGGGTAGTTGTCTCAAGCAGGGAGCTTGGACTAATGTTTATAAACAATTGAATGACTACAGGTGACGGCATGTTATCTTAGCCTACATACTTATTGTATACGTCATCTTTAGCGTCTCTAGTCTGATCACATTCCTGCAAGCAATCTTTTATATATATGGACTAACATTCCATATTTTTTATTATGTAAACACTTACATTAGCTCGGTCAGCTACCAAAACCAACTACTGAATATTACTCAAACTTGACTTGCATTTGACTTATAGGAGTGTGATACAGACACTATGTGAATATATATATATATATATATATGTAATAAAAATTCATGGTGTACATGAAATGATTCAAGCAATAAGATATAAAACAATGATATTGTAAATAATAGTGATCACGTGATATATAATGATACAGTTTTTTCACTTCATCTCATTAAGATACATATGCTACAGAAAATACTAATGTACTCTGACAATTGCAATAGAATGAAGATTAACATGATAAAAAATCATATTTAACTGATAAAAAATTTCATATATGAATTGATAAAATTATTAATGTTTATGCTAACTGTTATATATCTGATTCATTAATCAATATACTAACTCATATATAACTGCAGATATTGGTATGATAAAAGGTAACAGATTGATTATAGGCTACCTGATTTGTTTATACATATGTATATGGATTCATATAATTATGATTAATATATGTGCACTTTAAATAGATTCCTATTGCGTACACGCAAAGATATATTTAGATTCTGTTATTTATGATCATTTATATAAGAGATTCCTATTGCGTACACGCAAAGATATATTTCGACTCTGTTATTTATAGGATCATTATATATAGGATACATGATGACTTTAATATATATAGGATACATGACCGAGGTTATACTACTTCACTTTTAACTAGCGTTCGAACAACTTTTCGTCCATTACACAGTTCCAGACAACCACCTATAGCCCAATGAAACGGCCTATTTTCACAGGGTTAAAACAAGGGGAAAATTTGCCTGGGCGGGTCCAACGTTCTATTTTTGCGCTCATACTTATTCTCTGCATCCTAAGCTACACGATTACGTTCGCAATGAATAAAAAAAACATCCCCAGCACGAGTCCTTCGCCAGCAAAGTAGAGTTGAATATCCTTCGGGTCGTAATTGTCGGAAGTATGTCCCTTTCGTAGTCGATTCCGACAGCCGCCGGAGCATTCCGCATTAAAACGAGATTAACGACGAGATATGGTGTCGGTCGAAGAAGTCCATGATGGTGCTTATTCCTTTCACATTGTAGGCGGTTGTTACTCGACTGCCGTCGTCCGCAGCGACAAACGATTTTTTGAAGTTGCGATGTGAAACTCTCGTACTGCAGGATACTGTAACCAGGTTCCATTAATCAGCCTGCAAGTGAAATTATACTTGTCACAAGGGCAAAGTAAATTCAGACGACATCCAAATACAGGGGAGGGAAGAGAGCCATTTAGACCAGACTTAACCCACATGAATTCGCTGATATTTTGGAATTCAAAAGAGTCCGCTGTACAAACTTTTTTATCCATGGCATTAACAATGAGTGAACCTATCCAGGTCTATGATGACTGTAAAAATATCCATAATTATAAAAAATAAATAGATATCATTACGAATCTCAAAGAAAATTCGATATTACTGGTAGTAAGTTACTAGACAAAGAAGTGGAAAACGGAGCTAATTGTAAGATTGCCAGGCAACATAAGAGTCAAAGAGAAGATTAATCATGATTCTATGTGCCCTAACAAAAGTTTCATATTCAATTTTCTCGTGCGCATCCTCTGAGGTTAACTTTTAAAACATTATTAATAGGTAGGAGATGCAACGAAAAACCCACTATGTAACCAATTTTCTGATATAAACTTTGGGTTTTTCAAGAAAATGTAACATTTTCCCATGAATGTGATTTACCTGGATTGTAATAAGCTAATGTTGCAAGTAAATAATCCATATCCATATCGTGATACTTCCAAATGTCTATGAGGTTCAGAAAAAATTAATTCATTTTGATGTTATAGAAATTCTATTTCCTTATTTTGTTTATTAATCTTAAAATGATTGCAAGTTGCATTGCGCATACCGATAGACACTTGTACCTAACGTCTGCCTTGCCCATGAGAAGTTCGGGCTAAGCATTCCTTTCTCCAGTCAATCTGCTTTTGCAAGCGCGAGATGAAGCCTGTGTAAGCAGATTATTGAGGTTAAAAGGAACAAATACTGATACGGCAATGATGACGTCGTCACTTGGCAGGAGATTGCTCTCAGCCAGCTAAGAGTTACGTTACTTGCTGTAATAAATACGACTTTAGGATAAATTTATTATCTTTTAATACTCGACCCACACGAAAAGAATGTCTGAAAAAAACAGTACCAAAATTGAACAATATATTAGTTTCATGTTGAAAATTTGCATAATTGTAATTATGTTAAATTAAATATTCCTTATTCAAACTATATGAAAAAGGTTTCCATCAAAATTCATTATATATTATTAGCCCTCTATACGATTCATATAGGATTATTTCATAGATAACATTTTCACTTCTAGACTTCCTGACTTTAAAATCTCTTTTATTTTATTTTATTTATTTATTTATTTATTATTATTATTTTTTTTTTTTCATTGACTACGAATATAAATCACCGGGACAGACAATATGTCAGTAGGTTTTGGATATGTGTTTGAACTTTTAGCTTATTTGTCATTACTAAAGCATTAAGTTAAGAGTTCAAATCTTTACGCATATATATTTGGATATTTAATAACCTATGGTTACGTTTTGCTTATTGATTTTATCGTGATTCCTTTTTTATTATAATTTGTAACCCTTCCGACTTCTTACGGAGTGTATTATATTGACTCCACTTGTATCCATATTTATTTTATTTTTTTATATTTATTTATTTATATATTTTTTTATATATATTTGATAAATTAATGGTTGGCTTGAATATGTGGAAGAGTGTTCTAGCGGCGTACCGTATAAGGCTACTTGCGGCATCAATTCTATAGATACAAGATATAAATGATAAAGGTATTTAAAACCGCGAGAACCGCTATAATCCAGTTCGGATCCAATATCACGAGTTGTAACTCGTAAGACATTGACACTTCCTATTTAATTATCAGTTATTCTACCAAACCGATTGACTCTGGTGATAAAATATATTATTGGTTTTCTTAATGGAAAGGAATTCACACAACGTGTTAAGGAGATTATTATTGATTTACACCACCCGAGTCACAGATTATTATGTGTTGAATTCCATATTTACTGATTTAGCACTCATAAATATTCCTAACGCACTCAATTGCGGTGTTTGTTTTTAGTGCTATTAATTCTATATAACGTGTCAAGGAACTATTAACACTAAGAAGTGTTTATTCCCTCTGTCAGACTCGTAATTCTGTTAATAATTCTACGTATATTCTTTCAAGGATTGATTTGGCACAGGATAGGCCCTTAACTGACAGGTGTCTTAGTGTGTCCCTTGTTTTCATGACACGTGTTACAATCAGTTATGTGCTTTTATATCTGTAAGCATTGTAGGCCAGTAAAACAGTGATTTGGCTTTCTGTGACATAGGAGGGAACCCTGGATGACGGAATGCAACCAGTTTATGACGATTGGTATGAGAGAGATTATTACTACTACCTGGTCGTTAGTCCTCTGCTGTGTTCTTCGGGTTTTCCTCGTCACAGACCTACATAGAACATTACATTTGATTACATTATTCTGATACACATACTATAAATATACTTTTGCTTTAGGGTTTCTCTGCTCGAAGTGTTTATTTGTTTTTGCCTAGCCACTGACCCTGTTTCCGTTTCGAAGTGTTTATTGTTTGGTGTTTATTGTTTTGCTTATCGCTGTTGACACTTGCTTTGTTCAGTTTGTAACAGTTCTGCGCTCCGACCCAGATATTCAATGCTCGCGATCTCTTGGGTTAAGGAATTTTCTTGTTTAGATACGGTTTTAACAATAGGTACGGATGTTTCTATATCTTTTAGTCCAATTAATGGTTCTTTGCTGTATGGTGCGGGATTGCGGGATAATGCGTCAGCTATGATATTTGCTTTCCCAGGTAGATATCTTATCTTGGCTCCAATAACCTGAATGATCATTTGTCACTGAGTTCCTTTTGGACTGTGATTAAAGCCTTTGAAAAACAAACCTCGTAAAGGACTCATGTTCAGTAAGGACTTTATCAGGATAGCCATAGATTATGAACTTAAAATGTACTAGTGTTAAAGATACCTAGCCCTTCCTTGCCTATTACTGCATATTTACTTTCAGAGGGCTTTAGTTTACGTGAATAAAAAGCTATAGGGAAGAACTGTTTATCATATTACTGAAGTAGTATCCCTCTTACCCCTTGGTCGGAGGCGTCTGTTGCAATAAAAAAAAATTCCTTATTTAAATCAGGGATTTTTAAGTTAGGTAAGCTGCATTTTACGCTTTTAAGATATCGAACGCCTGTTGATGCTTTTCAGACCATAATAAATCTACGCTCTTCTTCGTAAGATCTGTTAAAGGAGCTGTCATGATTGAAGAGTTACATATTTACATACGATTGTAATACCCACTACAGCGCAAAAGTGCTGTATCCCCCTTTTACGTTAATAAGTACCGGAAAGTTATGAATAGCCGACACCTTACCATGGACTACTTTAAGACCTTGACTAGACACATAAAACCTAAATAAACATGTTCGGTTTTTAAAAACTCACATTTAGATATTTTACTCTGAGATTATTTGTCTTTGTCTCTGTAGCACTAGCTCTAGTTTATGTGAATGTACTTCTAAGGTATTAGAAAAGATTACAAGATCAACCATATAAGCATGTAGGGTATCCCTTAAAAGTCTCCAAACACTATATTATAATTGGGGCGCAACGTAAGCCGGAGGCATACGTAAAAATTGATAATGTCCCCTGAGTGTGCTGAAACGGTATATGGAGGTACAATCACTTAGGTAATGGTATCAGGTAAAAGCCTTTTAAGTAAGTCCAAGCTGGTGAAAAATTTATTCTAACCTAACAGAGATAAGATGTCGTCGGTACCTGGCACTGGAAACTATCGGGAGTCGTTTCCTTGTTTAAGCGACAGAAATCTACGCAGATACGCCAAGTCCGATCTTTTATGGCATGAAGTTTTGAGGGAAAATTATATGGGCTATTTGATTTCCTAATGGCTCCTATTACTAACATATTTCAACTTCGTCATTTATCTCTATTTTGAAATTCGCAGTGAGAGTCTATACGAAGGTACGTATATAGCTTTATGTTTGTCCTTAGACCGTATTTGTGTTAAATTACATCCGTTTTTCCCAGAGATCACTCGCTAGTGGAGAAACTTCCTGGTATTCAGGTAAAAGATAAAAAAAATTTCTGCTGAATCACCTCTGCTTGAATGACTTTACTGATATTACTTTAGATAGATTATCAGAGAGATTCATCCACGACTGGTTGGGCGGGATTAAAAAATTAGCAACAATAAAAGAAATGCGATATTTATATGTATAGGTTTTTGTGGATTACTATATTAACTTGTTTGCAGCGAGTCAACCGTGTCTAGGGCTTTGTTCGCGGAAATCGTTATATTTCAGAGTGTCGGGAAGGATTAAAATTTCATTTCCCAGCAAAGTCTTTCTTACACGCACTAAGACATTCGAGGGTGCATGCTTCTCGAGATTTTGCGTGCAAAGTGTGACTGCGGTTGTGGGAGAATTCTGTTGGGTCATTTGAACAATGTTACGATTTATGAGACAAATGTATAGTTCCTCTATATAAGTTATTATTTGATTATCTGTCTCTTTTTGTTCAAACGGATTTCAATATGTTTGAAGGTTTATAGGATTTTCCTTTGATAAACACGCCTTATTTTGCAGGATGTAAGATAATATTTTGTATACCCCTAGATGAATCTTACAATTACGCTAGATACAGATCAATGTTTTTTATAACTATAGAGGTATCTGTAAGCGCTCGCTTATACGGACTTCTCATTAGGGAAGTTCGAACAACAGACAGTGAGTCCGTAAATACAGGATATTACGTTTACTAAAGAAATAAAACATGATATTCTAATTTTTACGGCGCGTACAGTTGGGCTTAATCCACCAGTATTTATTATAACTTAATGTATTAAAATTAAACGAAAACCTGCTCTGATTACTTTATACAGTCGTGTGTTTCATAGGAAAAATCCTTTTTAATTCAAAAAGATATCGGTATGTATGAACCAACATCGCTTTTCCCCACTCTGCTAGAGTCGCTTATTGTATGGAATTTGCTATGCTTTGAACACTTCGGCAGTTTTTGACTGACCTTGACCGCTTGACTAGGTGACACAGTCACCGAGTTTGCTTGTTTGATTCTGAACGGGCTACTGTTTCTATTTTTTTTTTTTAATAATTAAGATCCTTCTCTTTATTACCATCGGCAACGTATTGTGTGTTTTTAGCATTATGTTGCTGGTTACGTATAAAGCAATGAATGACGAACTATTAGGAACTGAGCGATTACTAATAAGACAAGTTATCACTACTGCATTCAATATTAACTGTTTGTACTTCATTCTTTGCTAAAATTTGAAATAGTGAGGGATCCTGGTCAGCGCATTTAGCCTGATGAAAGTTTTTTACAGACATGTTATTCCTTGCAATCCAGCCATATTTTAAAAGTTAAGTTGAGTCATTGAGGTTCGATATTTTATATAACTCAAAAAACTCAAGGCTAAAACTGCGATCGGGACTTTGCAAAGGAGCATTTATTGTCATGACCCGAAATAGTGTTACCTCTAATTTATCTAGATTTGTACGGGTGTTCCACTTGTTTTTTGTGTGTTTTCTAATCACTACGGTGGCTTAACGACCCTATCCATGCATCTGTATAAATACAGACGTCCACTGCGTAAACGCATATTCACTGTTTAATATGATTTGTTACGTAAGGGATTAATAATCACCCAAAATGATAAAATTAACATAGTATATGATTATGATATTTCAGTAGAACTTCTGGAAACAGACACTCAAAGATAAAAACTCGCAGTAGCAATATCTCAGTGATGTAGATAATTTCTGTAAAAAAAATAAGATTAAGAATGTCTCGTAACTTCAGCCACAGGAATAACGAAATTCGACCTGCAAAGGAAACACTCAAAGTTACTCCAAATGAATAAAAAATTGTATACTTAGCTTGCTTTTGTGGGAAGTCACGGTGTTCCGATAACGACACACGGCCTTGGTCCTCCTTCTCTATTTAGCGGACGACCTGGTTTGGCTTCAGTTTCCCCCGTGCGCGTTGTTTCGATGATTCGAGCCCTTGAAGATCCGATGCTGCAGACCGCGTTCGGTTTGTTTCTTGGAGTGCCGGAAACGCTCACTAACGATGTTTTCTTGAATGATTCTAATGAGAGACGAAGCTTGCGTTGTCGTAGGAAAAAGGACACGTCGGTTTTGTTTCTTGAAGTTATTCACTAACGATGATACTAAGTTGCTTGAAGAATCTCTTGCTTTCGTCGTCGTTAAAGAGTTCTTGTTTTCTGAAGTCGCTCACTAACGATGATACTATGTTGCTTGAAGAATCTGCTGCTTCCGTCGTCGTTGACTTCTTATGATACATGATTTATTATTCTGGTTTTTCTTCGTAGGACGTTGTAGAGTTCTTCTGGTACGCTGGCCACCAATATTAGGGCTTGTGCCTTGTATGATAAGGCGCCCTATGAGGTAATGTTAGACTAGCGATAATCTTACGCTAAGTCGGTTGGTATTGCACTTCCATCTTCAATGGAGTGTCTGGGGGTTTGTAGATCATTTACGAAGTCGGTATTATCTTGTTGGTTATTACGACGATGTGTTAAACTCATGGTGAGGAGGTTCTTGTAGAAAACACGAAATATAAAACTATATGTATTCTTCTGAAGTTTTACATGCTGAAGATCAGATATGATTGTAATTAGTCTTCTAATAACGATAGCTTGATCTCTTCTGCCAATGATGATGGCTAATCCTATTCCTCTACATGATAAAGCTTAGGTAAAGAGGTACAGGTCTTCTAATGACGATAGCTAACTCTGTTCTCCTGTCTACCATCTCTGTTACAAGTTATGAAGGAGCAGACAGTAGTTCGAACATATGAACATACATACAAATGACATAGTTACATACGAACACACAACCAAATGAGACACGCTACAGATCACGTAGGCCGTTTGAATTATAGGTCGGGGTAGTTGTCTCAAGCAGGGAGCTTGGACTAATGTTTATAAACAATTGAATGACTACAGGTGACGGCATGTTATCTTAGCCTACATACTTATTGTATACGTCATCTTTAGCGTCTCTAGTCTGATCACATTCCTGCAAGCAATCTTTTATATATATGGACTAACATTCCATATTTTTATTATGTAAACACTTACACAATTACTTCATCCGTCAACCTACATACATTCACGTGTCGTAGCGTATCTAAGGAATGATGATAGAAAGAAACTGAAAAATGGATTAGAAAGCTAAAAAAATGTACTATATAATACATAAATAAAATTGAAAGGTGTTCTCAGAAATTTTCCAGGAATTCTAGGTCAAAGATGGACCAAAATTGTTAAATTTTGTGTAAATATTTACCACATTTTTCTTACGTAATTTTTCATCTTATTACATTTTTCTATATACCATGTAAAAGTACAAAGAACGCCCTTTCAATTGGTATATGATACATTACAATTACAATTATTTTCAAA
>NC_061088.1:48255366-48280366 GCF_015104395.2 Macrobrachium nipponense | reverse complement strand
CCATCCCCCACCAACTGAAAGGCTGTGGAAGGAAGTATAGGGGCAGAAAAGCCCATCCTGATAAACAAAATGGTTATGAAGAATAGTAAGAGAAGGAGAACCAACTTAATCATTGCATGGGTTGACTGCAAGAAAGCCTCCAACATGATACCACACATGTGGCTACTAAAATGTCTGTAAATATATGGGGCACAGGAAAACACCATCAGCTTCCTAAAAAATACAATGCACATCTGGAATACAATACTTACATGCTCTGGGATAAGACTTGCTGAGGTTAACATCAGGAGAGGAATTTTTCAAGGCAACTCACTGTCCCCACTACTCTTCATAGTAGCCATGATTCCCATGTCCAAAGTACTGCAGAAGATGAATGCTATGAACCAGCTCAAGAAAAGCAGCAACAGAATTGACCATCTGATGTTCATGGACGGCATCAAGCTGTATGATAAGAGCATCAAGGAAATAAATACCCTAATCCAGACTGTAAGGATTGTATCTGGGGACATCAGGAGGGAGTTTGGAACAGGAAAATGTATCTTGGTCAAGATACAAAAAGGCAAAGTTACAAGGACTGAAGGGATAAAGCTACCCAAAGGGAATAGCATCAAGTACATAGATGAGACAGGTTACAAATAAACACCAAGAGATGAAAGATATGATCAGGACAGAATACATGCAGAGGTGATACTCAAGTCAAAACTCAACACCAGAAACATGATGAAAGCCATAAACATATGGGCAGTACCAGTAATCAGTTGCACTAAAGGAGTAGTGGAGTGGTCGGCAGCTGAACTCAGCAAGACAAACTAGGAAAAACATGATAATACACAAAGCACTACACCCAAGAGCAAATACAGACAGACTACACATAACAAATAAGAAAGGAAGGAAAGGTTTACTAAGCATAGAGGACTGCATCAACATTATTCATTATCAAAAGCCCTCTGCAGAAGCCTTTGTATGAATACCAGCTAGCTTACTGTAATAAGTGGTATGAACACCAACCTAAGGGAGTGATAGAAAACGATCAGGCAAAGATCCTCTGGGACCACCAAATCAAGAAGAAAGCATCACTCACAGATGTCTCAGTATCATGGGACGCCAGAGTAGATGAGAAAGAAAAAGAAAAAATTATAAATATCAAGACCTTATAGAAATAAGAAGGATATGAGACATGGTAGTGGAAATCGTACCCATAACCTTAGGAACACTAGGCACGATCTCAAGATCTCCCAACTCTCTCTCTCTCTCTCTTTCTCTGAGGAAGCTACTTTAATCCTCTTTCTTTGTTCGAGTTGACTGTCAATAGACCTTAATTACAGGTGTGGAGCTAGGAGGAATGCTAATCCTTCCCCGAGGGAAGCCAGTGGGCAGAGGCACAGGCTTGATCAGGTGGTCACCGCCCTCTTGGAGAATGGGCCACGAGGTCACCATGCCCTGGCAAGATGCCCACTACCACCATCTGGATGCAAGATCCTTGTAATCTCCAGAGGTTATGAGGCTTTGAATCAGCATGCTCACTCTCAAAATTGGTCGGACTCTTTTCCATGACACCTGTCCTTCCACCTTGCTCTCTTGAACTCCCCTATCTTGAGCATATGATACTGTGGGCCTAGTATATCTCTTGAAGTGACTTCACTCACTTGCATATCCCTCCCCCAAACACTGGCCATGCCAAAGAATGAGGAACAACTCTCCTGATGACGGTAAAATGCCAAGTTTTAAGGTTTTAGTTAGTCACATTGCTGTTAGCCCATTACTGTTTTTCTGTTTCCTTTTCCTAGTGCGATATACCTAGAGTGAGACTTGCATTGCCCTTTTCATTTGTGCTATTTCAAGTTGCAGAGCATTTAAGTGGAGTGTAACATAAATTGTTAAATTGTGAATAGCCAGAATCGTGTTAATTTCCAGGCAACTGCTGTGACACTCCTCGAGGCCTTGATTAGGCGCCTCATTCCAGATAATTAAACATAGGCATTTTCGAGTACAGATCAGGAGTTAGTCAGCTGTGTGTGTTTTTTTTTTTTTTTTTTTTTTTTTTGTATCAGCTTGTGTGCAATATTGGCTCCCCTGCTACACCCTCTCTTGACAGCACCCTTCAAAGTGGGCTTCTATTGGGTTTCCTTCAAGAAAACCCCATGCATTGCTTCTTTCATCTTGTAGTGATGGACTGTTACATTTTGTCTCAGTTATGTGAACCATTCATGTGATATGATTTTTTATTGTAAATATCTTTATCTAAGCTAAACCCCAGAGTTTACGTTATCATCCCTCTCCCTCCCACCTTTTGTAGCAGGCCTTCAGCCGTATTTAATTGAATATGTCTTTGTCTGACCTCAAGGCCAGAGCTTGATATTTTGCGTTATCCCAGTTAAGTTGCATGGATCCTCAATTTACCACATTGATTAACATAGATCCTCCAGGTAAATAAGTATTACATTATATGCTGTACAGAAAACTCAATTGTACTGAAGTTACTTGTTTGACTTTACTTCTTTCCCACTATTATCCATACATTAAGGGCTTGGTTGCCTAATGTGCTTTAAAACATCAGGCATGGTATATTGTTTGACAATGGGGTTTTTTACAACCGCATGCCCTTGCTGTCATCAACCACAGTTATTGGCGGTGAACCTCGCCTTTGACTAAAAAGACCATCTGCAAGACAGCAGTTTCCACAGTTATTAGTGGTGGGGCTAGCCTTTTGCTAAAAAATAAGACTAGAAGGCAGCATTTTCCATAGTTATTGGCAGTGGGCCTAACCGTTTACTAAAATGAAAGACTGCAAGGCAGCAGTTTCCACAGTTATTGGCGGTGGGCCTAGCCTTCTGCTAAAAATAACTTGACTGCAAGGCAGCAGTTTCCACAGTTATTGGCGGTGGGCCTAGCCTTCTACTAAAAAGTAACTTGACTGCAAGGCAGCAGTTTCCACAGTTATTGGCGGTGGGCCTAGCCTTCTACTAAAAAGTAACTTAACTGCAAGGCAGCAGTTTCCACAGTTATTGGCGGTGGGCCTAGCCTTCTACTAAAAAGTAACTTGACTGCAAGGCAGCAGTTTCCACAGTTATTGGCGTTGGGCCTAGACTTTTACTAAAAAGCAAGACAGCAAAACAGCAGCTGTCCTTTTAGTCACTTTTACGACACGCAGGACCTACGTTGGTAGTATTTTTACACCCCTACCACAGGGCATACTTGTTTGACTTTCTTAAGAAGGCCTTTAATCGCCACTAGGATGCTTTGTCTTTGATATCTCCTTCCCTTTGAAGTGATTAGTCTTTATGCCCCAATAATCATATGTATTGAGAAACAGTCTCATGTGTAAGTACTCAACATGAAGAGATGATCAGAAAGGACCAAACATAAATAGATCATAATAATTATGAAGTTAAGATACTAGAACTTTTTTATTTCACCCTACATTATCATGAACGGTAAAGTTAGTGACATGATTTCTTCAATGCAAGTGATGATTCATTCCTCTTGGGGAGAAATAAATATCAATACTGTATTTATATCCGCAACAGGAAATCATTTGGAGTCATGAAATTGTATTTTCTTTGTGGCCTTTCTTAACTTTATCCTTTTAACATACGACTTCTCCCAAATACTTTATACTTGATACCTTTCTTCAGACATTAGGGATCCTGTCTCATTAATGTAGAATTTCACTTCATATCTACAATCTTTCTTTCGACCTTCTCTTAGATACACAACTTTTCGCTTGTTTGCAAACTTCTCGCGGATGTTCGGCTTGCCTGGTATACTTGAGTTCTTGCTGCTGCAATTTAATTCCTACTCCCAGATCCTTCGTCAATTTGATGACAAATTTTGTAGGAGGTAATATTCTCCCTCCTCTCTGTGTGGAGTTGGTATGTTCGAAAGTATTTTAAAACGTCCATTCTATTTTCTTATCATTATGTCTATTTAATTTGGTAAGAACATATTTATGCTCAAAGAGAGGGATCTAGAAATATGGGGAACATAATTATTATTTGTAAAACTTTATTTTGATAATAACTAATGTAATTCTTTTTTTTACTGTTACGCTCCACCGAGATCAAAGATAATTTCTAGGACATCTCGGGTGATATGATCCTGTTGTTATTCGAAATGTTAGGAGTCAAAGTCTTAAAAAGCATCCGGTAAAGTTTGCCATCGTAAAAAAAAAAGAAAAGAAAAAAAAAGCTGTTAATTCTGGATTATTAACAAAAGGTTTCTCGTTACGATAGTGGAGTGACATTTCATGTCCGGTGCGCTGGAGTCATTAAAGAAATTATGCTTTATCTTAAATGATTAAATGCAGAAATCGGATGCTTACTTAACCCCAGCTCTCAGATGTAATTCCTTTTTCATATAATAATTTCCTCTGATCAAAACTCCCAACTGATCAAAACTCGCATCAGGCCAAAGTTTTAATGAGATCTCTGAATGGATATTGACGCTTAAGAATAAAACAATGAGAGAGAGAGAGAGAGAGAGAGAGAGAGAGAGAGAGAGAGAGAGAGAGAGAGAGAGAGATAAGGGGGCGGGACACGAGGAATAGTACTGCAGATGCAATAGAGACCAGACAATTTAACTTGATAAAATAATCAACCCGTATGGAGATGGAAAAATATCAGCTGGATATATATATTATATATATATTATATATATATATATATATATATATATATATATGTATATATATATATATATATGTGTGTGTGTGTGTGTGTGTGTGTGAGTGTGTGTGTGCGTGAGTGTGTGTGTGTGTGTGTGTGTGATGTGTAGGGATATGGTTGATGTGGGACTGGGCGAAGAAGATACAAGGGACAGAAATAAATGAAGAAAGATGACTTGAGCTGCCGACCCCTCCTATAAAGTGGGACTAATAAGGTCAAAAGAAAAAGAAAAGATGAAAAAAAATGGAATGATGTAACGTTGTTGCAACAATGATATCTGAAGAAAGTGAATTTTTAACACCTTGCACTAATTCGAGTCGATACTCTATCCCGTAGAGCTAGGAAGTTGTGGAAACTAGAACATTAAAGAACGGCATAAAGAAACGTCAATAATTCAGCATTGATGTTTAGGAATAGCAAGTTATTCAAGATAATTACAAACTTTTATGAATGTATGAATGGGTCTCGTGGGATGGAACTTTTGAGAGCCTAATGGACGACCTCCAAAAGTGTGACAATAATGATGATGAACGAATGACCTGGCAATTAATTTCTAGATAAGTTCCATTTTATTTTGCTGAACTCTTCTGGAACTGTGATACAGCTTTCCGTCCCTTATACTTAGTTTAATATATAGTGCTAATAGATAGCTTTCCTAGAAATCCTTTAGCCCATAGATATTGGGTTCATTGATATGGAAGGATACAAGAGATTGAAATATTCCTTGAACATTAAGCTAACTAGTTGATAGTTAAGCTTCTCCTTGGAGCTCTCTCTCTCTCTCTCTCTCTCTCTCTCTCTCTCGTGAATAACACTGTATGTTGTGATCTCATCTCCGTTAGAATATACTCCTTCAGAATATATAGGTTTCGACTGTGTAATCCTTACACCCTGAAGTGAAAATATATAATAATATTTGTAACAAACATACATTCCATATCTGTATCAAAGCCATCAGTTTTAAGAAATCTAAAAAAGAAAACATACTAGATTTTAGTAAAGGAAAATCAGAAGCCAGACCACCCACGTTGGCGTAAGGAAGCCGTATTTCCCCACACCTTAGACATTAAAGATTGGTCATAGCAAATTAACACACTTCACTTCTCTCCTAAAAACTCCTCACACAGCTTAACGAGCCTCCTATTGTCCTGTATCTTTTCGAATCTGTTGTGCTGTTGTCTCAAATTTCCATTCCAGGCCGACCGTCAGTAGACAAGAGGAAGCCGGCGATTTTCTAACGGTAAATGCCCCAAGAACGCCCCAATAACGCGAACAAGGAACGTGGGACAGTCCCAGGGTTGAAGCTTGAAGAGCTGTTACGTATTGTTTTATGTTTAATGCTCGTTGAAATAATTCGTTCATTTAATCGATTCTCCCATAGAGGGCTAAATATTCTCTGGTTTCGCATGGTGGCACTATTTGATTTGTGAAATAACATAAACCTCAGCGCCCTGGAGCACACTCTTGTAGCTCTTATGTGTATATCTCCTGATTCATATGATAATAACTTAATTAAGTGCAACATTGCATGTCCCTTAACCCGAGAACTGCTACAAGCCTCTTGAGCGGCTGTTTGGGGAAATGCTATAAGCCTCTTCAGTGCGACATTTTCTATCTCTTCTCAAAATTCCTTCATGGCATTTTTCAACTTGCATTATTTTTTCATGATAAAGAATTATTTGTCTGGTAAAACTTTTAATGTTTAGAACTTTATTTTATTTATATATATTTTTATGCATAATAAAAATTCCCATAGACCAAATTCAACTTTTACACAAAGGAAAATAGTGAACTATAGTTCTTTTCAGTCAAAACTTCTATTATATTAATATATTAGAAACATGCACAGTAAAAAAAACATATATAACAGCATGCATACACACACATACTCAATAAAACAACATGATATCCTGCTCAGTTATGGAAATAAAAGACGAGGGAACTCCCAAAACCTATGTCAACACACGGACACCTAGTGTAAATTATGGCAACACTCCTGAATGTTTTTGTTTTTCTTTTGAGTATCTGATGAGTGTTTGTTTAAAACAAAAGGTTATAACCATAACAAGCAGTTTGAGTTTCCTTGATAGTAAGTGTTTATTTTGTTTGGGTATGTGTAAAGCTCTATTTTGATAACTTACCTATTGTTTTCTGTGTTCTTGTTTATTTGTCAAATACATACATACAGAGAGAGAGAGAGAGAGAGAGAGAGAGAGAGAGAGAGAGGAGAGAGAGACGATAATCTTTTTATGAAAAATTTTACGAAATATCTATATTTATTGTATATTTCCATGATAAGAATTTTCTATATCTTTTGCATATTCTTGTGATAGGAGGTGGTGCTGCTTGTGGTTTTGATATGGTACAGTAACGACAACGCTTTTCCCTATTTTTTTATTGTATTTAATCATCAAGCCATGTAGTTCTATAGAGCGTTCTGCAGCCTTCCGCCAATGTACAACTCGTGCAATTTCACTATTTGTATACCTTATTATCTGCAAATGTATGTCTCTGAGAAAACACAAATCCTTTTGGCCCAGACCCAGTTTCTCTCTGTTCAGTTAAGGTATATATATCCGTCCACAGCCTCCTTTATAGCCTGTTTTTACCTGTAATAAATTATCAGTACCCAGCTACCTGTCTCACTCTCTGGTCTTCACAACTGGTGACCTCCCAGAGTTGGTGACACAGAGGTTTAGGCACAGCCTTTAATGGACTATTTACAACCGCTAACCTTCAAAGAACCTTTAGCAGACTCAATACAGCGCCACAGTTTAGGTCTCTGAAAGCTCCTTTCTGTGGACGACACTGACGCCATTATGGCACAGCCTTCAAACATGTTTTGGTGTTTTTCAAGGATGGGTAGATGGGTGCTGGTCAGCCAACACAAAATCAGGCAGCGGTCCAGGAACATCGATTTAATGTTGTGGCCTCCTTTGCCTGAACCAGGGGACGCCAGATATCTTCTCAACCCGCCGAACCTGCAGACCTCTGCAGTTCTTCCCCCGGTGCCATTGTCGCACCTGTGAGTCCCTCGGCAACCTCCCGATGCCGCTGCTGCCCCTAGGGTCCTGCTTTTCCCTGGATAGGTTTCGCTATTTTGATACCCCTTTAAAGGTGCGTTGGGTCAAGCTCGACCTTAGCGTCCTTAAAAATTAGTGAAGATTCAAAAACTGTAGCTATACTGTGCATTTTAATTTCTAAAGTCAATTTCACCATTGCCGAACACTACTGAGATGATAAATCATACCCATCTACAATTTAAATATTTATTACAAATATATTAAAAAAATACGTATATATAATAAATAATTTATGAAAATATTAAAAAAAATACAAAATACGCTATATACATACAAAAATTGAGGGAATCCTTTTTTAAAACTACTATTTACTGTTTGTGACTGCCAGAAAAGGTGTAGGACTATAGAGGTCAAAATCAGAAAAGAGAAAAAAAAAGGGTAAGTTTTCTGGGCCCAAAAATTTGACAAAATTTTACCAATTTTTTTGGTACCTAAATGGAATAGTAAGAGGTTATTTTTTCTAAAAAACAAAGTCATATTATCCTACGATGGAATTATGTAAAAAGATCTGCACTAAAATGTAATTTACTGTCATATCAGAAATGTTATTCTCTTTCTCTCTCTCTCTCTCTCTCTCTCTCTCTCTCTTTACAGTGTGTTTGTGATTTATTGGCATAAGCTGGTATAATCTGTCACCAGAAAAGGCACAGACCCACTACTTGCCACCCCCTCTCTCCCTCTATTGTCTCGTAATCATTTCAAGGTCATCTACTTTGCCTCCAACCCTTCGTTACACAAGCTTGAGCATTTTGCCATAGAGGTGTCAGCAACCTCTAAATTGTCATCAACATCACTTTCCAATTCCATTAGAAGTAATTTGATGACATCCATGCCCAGAGAATACTGCCTGCTGGCCATTGTTGATGAGAAATGCAAATTAAAAAAAAATGCAAAAACTGAGAAATTGGCATTCAAAGGAAATTGGACCAAATAGCAATATAAGGCATCTCAGCCACAACCAATGGCATGCATAATGCACACACACCATCTACCTACAGTTTCCAACAATACAAAACTATACCAGTGTCAACAGTATTAGACAGGAAAACACTACTTGATAACTTTGCCTTTGTATCCCACACATGTTCGAAACAAACAATTACTCAGAAAAGGGGGAAGGACAAAGACAAGGCAAACGCAGGTTTTGACATGATTGTAGTGTGTGTTCTGCTGGCCTCTTGCATGTCGATCACACCCAGATTCGAGATAGACGATTATTTATGGGAATAAAAACGTTATTTGAAACACTCCTTGCGTCACGTGAGACCCGTCACACCTATTCAGGGTTTACCTACCCGACATCGCTGCCGCACATGTGGGCCTGCACCACACACCCACCCCCCACCCCCGCCCAACATCGCTGCCTGCGGGTCTCCTCAACCACCCCCCTGATGTTGTTGTTGCTCCTGGGGCTTGCTCAGCCTGCCTGACGTTGCTGCCACATCTGCGTACCTGCTACCCTTCCGACACCATCACCTGTAGTCCTCTTCGGCCCACCTGTGGGCCTCCTCTGCCTGCTGATGCCACTACCTGTGGGCTTCCTCGACCTGCTGACACCTCTGTCACATCTGTGGTTCCGCTCTGCCCACCGGACGCTGCTGCCGCACTGGGCACCTCTTTAGCCCTACCTATGCCGCCAGTACAACTGGGGGTCCCAACGGCCCATCCCATGCTGCCACCGCACCCAATGCAAACCCTCTACAGTCTTATTCGCCCTCAGTCGACAGTAGAACACCCCCAGGCAACCACCAAAGGAGCCATCCTGTCAGCCAGCAATGCTGAAGGACTCAACATTCTATAATGCCCCACAACAAGTGTCACAGGGACACTGGGTCACCTCCTCCCTACAAAATATTTTTCATCCAATAATTATTCTCTATTATAGAGCGTTCCTCAGCCTTTCCGCCAATGTATAACTCATGTAATTTCACTATTTGTAAATCTTATTATCTTTAAATGCATCTCTCTGAGAAAAAAATATCCTTCTGGCCCAACCCAGTTTCTCTCAGTTCAGGTAGGATACTTCATATTGCCTGCAGCCTCCTTTATAGCATGATTTTACCTGTAATAAATCATTAGGTCCCAGCTACCTGCCTTATTCTCCGGTCCTGACAGTATGTATTATACAAATACTTACAAAATATACAGTAATTTTCATTATCATTACACTCTCCAATTGAACATGTGCATGGAGGACATAGGATCGGGGAGAGAAACCCAGAAGGAGAGAGTATAATAGACTTTGCCATGTCTTTTCATATGGCAATAGTGAACACATTCTTCAGAAAGAAGAGAGAGCACTTGTTAAAATACAGGAGTGGTGGTAGATGCACACAAATAGATTACCCCCTTCACAATAAATCAAGGCTGGTGGAAGTTAGGAATTGTAAAATTATCCCAGGTGACCACGTGTCTCCCCAACATAGGCTCCTTTGTATGGATTTAAAGATGAAAAGAGAAAAGTAAACGAAAACGAAATGGGAAAGAAAATCAATTGGTATAAATTGTTAGGGAGGGATAATGATAAGAAGAGAGAGTTCAGGAGAGGAGTGCTGGGAGAGGTTGATCTGGGAATTGATGATGTGGGTGAATGGTGGAGGCATAATACATCAGTGATTAGAAGACATGGAAAGCTGATACTTGGGGAAACATCTGGAATAGTATGGGAAGAAAAGGATGGCTGGTGGTGTGGGAAGAGGTGGGGGAAGTGGCAAAGGGTAAAAGGGTGGCAATGAAGAGATTTGAAGAGTCACAGCAGGAGGAGGACAGATAAATATTAAGAGAAAGAAACAAAGAAGTAAAAAGGGTGGTAGCTCAAGCTAAGGCAAGGGCATATGAAGAGGTTTATAATGAACTAGAAACCAAGGAATGGTTGAGTAAAATGCTCAAACTGTCAAAAGTAAGAAATAAAAGAACAAAGGAAATTACCCATATTAAGCAAATGAAAGATAGGAATGGTATGGTCATAAACAAATAGGAAGAAGATATCCTGAAAAGATGGAAGGAGTATTTTGAATAACTGCTAAATGAAGAAAATGAAAGACTTGTAAGAGAGAATGGACAAGTAAACATGGGAATGGTAATGGGGATATCTAGGGATGAAATGATACAAGCCTTAAAAAGAATGAGGATTGGGAAGGCAACAGGACATGACTTAATCCCAGTCGAAGTTTGGAAAGCCTTAGGAGAGGAAGGGGTAGACATCTTGTATGATCTGATGGTAATAATATTTGAACAGGAAAATATACCAGAAGAATGTCAGGAAAGCATATTGATACCTGTATTTAAAGGTAACGGTGATGTCCAGGAATGCAGTAATTATAGAGGTATCAAACTAATGTCTAACACATTGGAGATTTTGGAAAGAATAATAGATGGTAGGCTGAGATAGGAGGTGAGAATAGGGAAGGAACAGTTAGGATTTATGAAGAGAAGTGGCACAACGAGACCTGGATCTGGTATTCATAGACCGTGAAAAGGCCTATGACAGAGTGCCAAGGCAAGAAATATGGAGATGTTTGAGGGAGAAGATGGTGCCGGAAAAGTATGTCAAAATTATTCAGGAGATGTACAGGAATGTGTATACTAGAGATAGAAGCAGTGTTGGAGAGACGGATGGATTTGAGATTGAAGTTGGATTATATGGATGTGATGACCAGGGATGTTAGAGTAGCAGTGCAATGGTGCATATTATGTGCGGATGACATTGTGTTGTGTTCAGAGGGGAGGGAGGAGTAGGAGGGGAAGTTGGAGAGGTGGAGAGCAGCACTTGAGGAGAAGGGAATGAGAATAAACAGATAAAAAACCGAATATATGTGTTCCAGTATTACTGAGGACGGTGGAAGTAGCATAATATTGGGTGGGAAAAAATAAAGGAAGTCAAGAAGTTCAATTACTTAGGGTCCGTATTAGAGGATAGTGGAAGCCTGGACCAAGAGGTGATACATCGAATTCAGGCAGGATGGAATAACTGGAGGTCTGCATCAGGGGTCCTCTGTGACAAAAGGTCCCTCTGAAATTGAAGGGAAAGTTTCATAGGATGGTGGTCAAACCAGCAATGTTATATGGAAAAGAAACAGCAAGTATGAGGAAAACAGATGAGAGGAAGATGGCTGTAGCAGAAATGAGAATGTTGAGATGGATGTTGGGAGTAATAAGGGAAGATAGGATTAAAAATGTGTATATAAGAGGATCGACAAAAGTAGTTGAAATATTGAAGAAAATACAGGAGGAAAGACTTCGATGGTACACTCATTCACAACGGCAACCCCATATAAAAATGGGCTTAAGCTAGGAAGAAGAAGAAGAAAATTACAATCGCCAATATACAGTATAAAAAGTTGTGATGGTTACTGGTAACATTATACAGTAAAAAATCATAATGTAACAAGGAGTATAATAAGTAAAAATATGTTATCATCTATTGAGCCCAACAATAAGCCCATTATAGCTAACCCCCTCCCCAACTATGAATTAACTTTGATGGTTTATAACAAAATATCAAAGAGAATGAGGGAACAAATATTTTATTGATACATGCATGAAGTAATTACAGAGGCATTGGTAAAGTTATGTATTAGATTTTGAATAGTAGCATTTTTATCGAGTTAGCCGCAACCTAGATTATTGTAAAATGATATTGATGTATTTCTCAGGTTAACTCCATCAATTTTGCTACATTTTTCCCGCTTTCTGTTGTTACCTGCATGGCAGCCAATTTTGTCAGATGCTAGTTTATTTCCAAATGAGACTGTAGACCTTGTATGGCAACACACATGGCAACCTGCCAGGATTACAATTGGCGCCATACCATCTCAGTAAAATAGCAATCAACTTCACTGGCTAGTCTGAGAGCTTTTTTTGCAAAAGAAACGAATCTGTATTGTAAAATCCTTTACTTTTGGCACCCGTGGACAGCAGTGCACAACTGTAAGTGCTATATTATAGTATTTTCATTGTGCATTTTTTTATTTGCAAGTGTTCAAAACAACAGAGTGATCTGCTCTTAACCGCATGCAGATACCAATTTATTCATTGTCCCGGAGAGGAGTCTTGTTACCACTCATGCATAACGTTAGCTGTGTTCTCATTAGTGCATGCTATTTGTGCGACCATGCATCTCTAGTGGTTAGGCATTAGCTGGACAGTACAGTGATAACCAATGTTAATTGTTAACCTGTTGGGAAAGAGTTGAATTCCCGCTGAAAACTCATGACATCCACTCTAGCTGGGAAATCCTTTCTGGCAACCCCTCTGTGTAGTAGGTATCTTTTGTCTCTGAGTGACTGATTTTTTGCTTAAACCATTTAAATTTTCTTCACAAACTCTTAACTTATTTAGGTAAATTGATGCAGTAGCTTCATTCACATACCATTTTAATATTAATTCGCATAGGAATTCGTTGTGAAACAATCATAAGAGCGTACATAGCATTCAGTCAGTCCTTTGTGCACATACTACCATCTATTTTCCCCATAACCGGTGATATAACAGAAACCATTTCACTTTCCTGTAGCTCATTCCATACTTCATAACACTCTCTTCTTATCATTCCCCATTGAGCTATTGGACTAACCATTAACGTGATTTTCTATGCCGGAAGAAATTCTTGAACACATACCCTTTATGAGAGCAAAATAATATTTATTCATGTCATGTAGCATATGATTTTTATACACTGAGTGATATACAAACCTTCTGTTTTACAGCAGACCCCTACTTTAACATTTAGCATTGTAGGCACTCACCAATCTGTGTAGACTCTGAGGCCTAGTATATTTAAAAGTATCCCCATCCCACAAAACCATGGTTTCATATGATGAACTGTACCAGAACTTCCTAGAAATCAAACTGCGTCTGGCCTTCAGAGAAGCCCTACCAACTCGTATTGAGAGCCAGGTGGCTTCAGCTCAACCGGATCAAGAAGCCAGGGAGGAGAGGGAAAGAGCAGAGAGAGAAACCAGGGAAACAGAGAGAGCAGAGAAAGCAGCAGCGCTAAAGCACATCGTGCCCCTAAGTTGGCTCTCAAACAAGCTCACCATGACAGTGCCATGGCACTCACTTAGTTTAGGACCAATCACCCCTCTCCGGCCATGACCAAATCCGCTCTTAGTAGCATGAGCTTGCTCATCCAGATGCAGCCGGAAACTGAACTTGATGCATGGTTCGCTCATATAGAGAAGGTTTTTGCTAACTATGCCCCCACTGCATCGAGATATTAATTCTGTGCAAATATGTGAAGGAAAAGTGTTTAATCGCACTGCATACACTGACAAATGCTGAACAAGAAGACCTTGATGCACTCAGGAGAGTGGTCAACAAAGCATATGAAATTGTGCCTGAAAGCTAGAGACAATGTTGGCATAGTCTGCCTAAGGAAGTTGGACAGTCCTGGATGACCTGGAAGTATCACAAATGGAAAAATTATAATTGTTGTCTGGACTCCTTTGATGCCAAAACTTTTGCAGACAGGCAGGTGATTGGGAGACTCATCATTCCCACCTCATCTGTTACGGTAAGAAAGTAATACCTCAAAGTTATACATCCTCAATGATCCAGACTAGGAATGGGCCCATCTCTAAGCCCGCTACTTGTAACTCCTGCTAGCGAACCTGACATAGCACTGAACACTGTTGCAACAAGCCAGGCAATAGTCAGAAGACTGTGCCAACCAATACCCTTATAAGCCTGGTTGATGCTATGTCTACCCAAACCAGCAGCAGGCCTGCTCCCTCTACCGGAAGAGTGCCACCCAGAAACTACAGTCAAAATTATTGTGCTGTGTGTAAAGTTTATGGACACTCTGTGTTATGGGCAAAGTTCCCAAACAAGATCGCTACACCTGCCAATGCCTTGGTGGTAATCACGCCCTCATTCTTAGGCCCTGCAGCCAAAGGTCCTATCATTGTTGCACCTCCCAAAGGTAACAACCAAGCATGCCACGTCAAAGATTTTTCATACAAGAAGACAGAGTCCCCTACGGAGCTACCATCGATAGACATAATCTCATTACCATAGAGGCTATAAATCACACGCTAATGATACTACATATAGTTTAACTGAGGGTCACCTGACCTCACCAATCAAAAATCTACAGGCTTGCCATAGTCAAACATCTTCCTGGAGTTTATGACATACTCCTATGACAGGATTTTAAGTCCTCTATAAAAAGTCTTCCTCAAGCTTTTTTTTTAACTCGTTAATAGTGCCACTTGAGCGCTCTTGACAGTGCTATGTGCCACCCAGTTTGGACATTGAGCCAATTCAAAATCAAATTCCTGTACCCTGCCCTGCCTCAGTACCAGCGCCAGAAGAACCAAAACTTGACATGAATGCCCTGCCAGTGCCACTTTAGTGCCCTGAGCACTGCCATGTTCAGTCCGTCCCGGATGTTGAGACAATCTCCAATCTGTGATCTGCGTCTTACATTGCCTTCAATGCAGTGCCAGAGCCAACTTGAAATCCAAGATATGTGCTTGGAACGGACTCACATCCCATGCTAGAGACCACAATAGATCTCTGCCCAGGAGATCGCCAATCTCTCACTTCCTGGCTGTAAGAGGAAAAGAGTAAGATTTCTTAACGCTTCATGCTTACTTGGCCATTCTAGCCCGAAAAAGGTGTAAAATGTCTTTTTTCTGTGGGGAGCTATAACAGAAATTGCATTCTATGTCTATATTGAAACCCTCAGTATTAAGAAAACTAAAGAAAACATACTAAATTTTATTAAAGGAAAGTCAAAAGCCAGAACAGAGGTGAAGTGGCAAATTTTTGTGACTCACAACCATAAGTGTTCACTAATTTTGCTATCCCGTATCAGTGTTAGATTACTTACCCTCTCTGCCTTAAGCAAGTCCCAAGTAGATTGATCGCATTTTTAAATTGAGTTTACATTGAATTCTTGATTTGCATAATAGGAGACCGTGGACATTGTGTACACCGTTTGTGTTCCCACGGTGCCAAGGTGTTTCTACTGTCATCAGTTACTAAGTCCCGGGCAAAAGATTGAAGAACTGTTATCTATTATTCTATTCTTCATGCTCACTGAAATAATCCTTTTATTTAATAGTTTTCCCCATAGAGGGCTAAATATTCCCTGGTTTTGCATAGTAGCACTATTTGATTTGTGAAGTAAAGTAAACCTTAGTGCCACGGAGCAAATGCTTGCACCTCCGTATATATATATATATATATATATATATATATATATATATATATATATATATATATATATATATATATATATATATATATATATATATATATATATATATATATATATATATATATATATATATATATATATATATATATATATATATATATATATATATATATATATATATATATATATATATATATATATATATATATATATATATATATATATATATATATATATATATATATATATGTGTGTGTGTGTGTGTGTGTGTGTCAAGGTAATTGCTTTATAGCAAAGGAAGATAAACGAAAGGAAAGCGTGTGTGTTGGAGGCGCCTGTTCTCATGATGGTTCTAGAATCGGCAGGAGTGTTGGGGAACTTGACAGGCGCCGACGTGAAGTGAAAAACGCCGCAATTTCTGATGCAATACCTCGTCGAGAAACTTCTAAATCGTTCCGGTAATCTCGGGAGTCTGTGACGCTCACCGTAGGCCCTGCCCCCAGAATGCCGTGTAAATATGACGGACGAAGTAGGAGAAAGCAGAGATCATTAGTTAGTCACAGAGTAAGAGATCATCAGTAAGAGCCACAGATCAGATTATGTGTGAGAGATCAGCAGCAGAGATCATCAGAGTGAGATAAGAGAAGAAAGACGAATGATCAGAGGAAAAGTCGCTTGAGAGTTGGTTGAATTCTGGTCAAGTCGTCTTCAGGAGTGGATGACCGAGTTATTTCGACGTTGAACAAGACTTCAGAGAAGAAACGTTCTGCTAGAGGTTTTGGGGAGATCCTGCCCTTCAAGTATCAAGAGTAGACATTATTTTCTGCAATACGGAGGCAAGAAGATGTCTGCAATCGCAGTTCTCCTTTTGTGAAGCCATCACTTCGAGTCAAAAAACTGGCCAGCAAGTATTTGAATTACCTCACTGTTCCCCCAGTTTCATGCATTGTAAGATTTTGCCTTTTTATGTAAATTTAGTAAGCTTGTAAATAAACCTTTGTTGTGTTAGTGTTTCTTTCTATATTTGTATCCCCAGTTTCAACTGTTGGTGTTGAATTTTTTGTTTTTGTTTATTTCATATCGAACCTGAAGTGGACCTTTCTCAGTTCGTAACAATATATATATATATATATATATATATATATATATATATATATATATATATATATATATATATATATATATATATATATATATATTTATATATATATCATAATTATGGCTATCACTCAATTCGAGTATGAATGCTCTGGGATGTCGTTACAGATGGGTTCTTATGTGTCTAATGAGACCAATTCTCGAGCCACATACTCTGTGACAATTGGGGCATGTGTTGTTAGGTGGGAGTGGAGGCTGTGGATGGACCTGACGAGCTTGTCTTGCAGCCCTACGGTTCTCCAGATGCTGCTTTCTGTTCTCTTCCTAAATTTTTAATTCCATCCTTCACTTTAATTCTCCAAGCAGATCGCTCCACTGCATCGGTCTCCCATGTTTTTATAGTTAATGTCACATAGTTTAAATTGTCGTTTAAGATATCTTTCAGTCTCTTCCTTGGTTTGCCAACATTTCGAGTCCCATCACTTAGCTCTGAGTATAAGAGCTGCTTAGGAAGGCGGCTGTCTGCCTTTCTGACAACAAGCCCAGCTCATCTCAACTGGCTTTTTATTATAACGGCCTCAATACTGAGGCAGTAGGCCTCTTCAAGAACACTTACATTAGTGCGGCGGTCTTCCCAAGTTATTCCCAAATTGTTTCGCAAGGACTGCTGATGGAATTTCTCAAGGGCTTTAACATGGCATCGGTAAGTTGTCCAGGTTTCGGAACCATAAAGAAGGGTAGATAGGACTATTGCCTGCTATACCTTTATTTTGGTGTTAACACGCAAGTCATGATCATCAAACATTTATTTGTGTAGTTTTCCAAAAGCAGAGCTAGCACATCTTAGGCGATATTAAACCTCATCATCTATATTGGCATTTGAAGATAGAGGACTGCTTGAAGATAGATGACTCCCCAGGTATGGGAAGCGGTCTACAGTTTCTAGAGCTTCTCCATTAATTTCTATAGTAGGTGGAACTCTTATGGCTTCAGTTTGGGGTGGCTGATATAATACTTGGGCTTTTCTGATGTTGATGGAAAGTGCAAGACGAGAGTAAGCATTTGCAAATGCATTCAGTAGATATATATATAATATATATATATATATATATATATATTATATATATATATATATATATATCATCACATATCCACAGATGAAAAATAATTGACAGGGTGTAGGTCCTGACCGGTTTTGGCTTTATTTTCAAGCCATTGACAAAGGACTGATACATAGTATTAGAATTCACAAATATATATACCACAGAGACAGTACTGACGAACATACACACAACCGTTTGAGACTGCAGATCCACCCACAGCCAGGTGTCAAGGTAGGAGTGGCTTTCAAAAATCATTTGGCTAAAATTTACAATAAATTCTCAAGGGATACTACCCAACAGATAACCAGTCCACACCTGACAGGTGTCAGGGAGGCGGGGTTGGCCATCTCATTACCACTACTGCCCCATTACTGTGTTTACAAATATAATAATCCTAGTTCCGTACATTTCTAATGCTATCCTGAAAATTTAAACAGTTTACAAATTTCTTTTGATATTAAAGGATCAAGTTTATACATTCCTTGACTGATGTTCATGTTATTATTGTAACTTTCTTTTATAAAACTAGATTCAATGATATTCCTTTCCATTGCATTATTAGAACACACAAGCTTTTTTGCCCTTTCCCAGTTAAGGGGACCGTCCGCTATGATGTCTATTTTTTTTATTTATTACGCAAAATACATAATTTTCATATATGTTTTAGATATATATAATACCTTCATCATATAAAAATTTCAAGTCATTTGATGAAAAACTTTTCGTTTTATTAGTAAAAATCATGATTTAAAAAAAAAAAATTGGTAGAGTTTTCTCCGCTAATATGACATCAGTTGTATTGAAAATCATACCATAAAAACTTCTTTATATACGGAACAATTCTGTTTGGCAGAATTTTTATTTTTTAATTTTTTTTATTTTTTATGATTTTTTTTTTTTTTAGTCTAGACACTCAAAAAATTCTAAAAAAAAAGAAAAAAAAGATATCAAAATTCTGTCACACAAAATTATGGGATTTTTATTCCTCTTTCCAATGATATCTTTCTCTCTAAAATTGGATAATAAATAACCGAGTAATTTTTACCGACATGCGCATAAGTATGTTTTTGAGTTATGAGCTCCCAAAGATTTGCTATGTAAATTTTCGCTTTTTTCTTATAAAAGTCAAAACAACATTATTATAATTACTTTATTTGTACTTTTATTGTTGATTTCTACATCAAGGATCGTGGTCCTACCCCTAAAAGTGGTGTTAGTACCCTCAGCGTGACACCAGATAATGATGTTGACGGCGAGACATGAGACAATGAGGGCAGCTGAAAACAATTAATTTTCGTGTTTTTCTTTCAGCACACTCCTGGCCTTCGCTAATTTTGATAGCCATAGTTGCTGAGTAGCCTTCTTGATCTTAGGTAACTTCGGCATTGCTATAAGTTCACTAAGAAGTTATAAAAACAACGTAAATAGCTAGTAACCAAACGCAAATGCCTACGCGCATGTAACCGCGTTGACGTCTGTGGCGTAACTGAGTCATTCTCCGAGTCTCGCCTATAAATAACCGCTCTGAGCAGCTCGCTTCTCGCCCAGTGTCACACTACCTTTCATTGCTACCAGATGTATGAGAATTTCAAAAAAAATCTTAAAAAATCGCTGTATATATGCAAAAATAAACACACAAAAACGATTCTGTCAAACTCAAGTCATACAGACGACGCAGTTACGATGACGTCATCATTTAAAAACCGCTATATCTTCATTATTTGTGAAAATAATTGGCTGAAACTTCTGGAAAGCACGCACGGTATGTTTCTGCATAGATACAAGTAATAACTCGATTTTTTTATTTTTTCAAATTGACATGTCATCCGCCATAGCATGTTTCTTCTCACTAACACGTACAAAAATACCACTATTTCCCTGTGCATATCTCACACATTGTTTATGTTGTTCTATTCTTTTTTCTAATGTTCTCCCCGTTTGAACAATATAAAAGTTGTCACAAGACTTACACGGGGTTGGACATCTCATTACCAATACTGCCCCCTTACTGTGTTTACAAATATAATAATCCTAGTTCCGTACATTTCTAATGCCTACCTTAAAATTTAAACAGTTTACAAATTTCTCTTGATATTAAAGGATCAAGTTTATACATTCCTTGACTGATGTTCATGTTATTATTGTAACTTTCTTTTATAAAACTAGAATCAATGATATAAGGAGAAAAATGCGTAAATCTTATGTGACGTATTTGCATATACACTGAGAGAGAGAGAGAGAGAGAGAGAGAGAGAGAGAGAGTATCATCTTAGATATGTTACGTGCGTGGTCGTGCAAGGTATACAGTCTCATTTGAACATAAACTAACATCTGACAAAATTGGGAGGCACCCAGGTAACAACAGAAAATAGGGGGAAAATGTAACCAAATTGATGGAGTTACGAGGTATGCAGTTATGCTTAATCAAGTAATTATTATATAAATCAGAATGCATATATATATATATATATATATATATATATATATATATATATATATATATATATATATATATATATATATATTATCATATATATATATTCATATATCTAATAAAAGGAGTCCATAAAAACACCAAAATGTAGAGAGAAAAGTACTATATTTCAGAGACTGCTGTCTCTTTCTTCAGGTATATGAATGAGAAAAGTTTACAGAAAAGGTGGTATTTATACCAAGAGATTCGTCCACAAGTAGCCAATTTAGGTCACCCCGCTGATAATCTTCCTTTAATCTTCTTAAGCGTTGGTTGAATGAACACTGCGTCGATGATGTCCGATGTCCAATTCCCTTTTTGAGATGTTCATTACCTGCTTCTCTTTTATTAAGGCCGATTCCATCATTTGACTCTTGTACCGGCAGTTGCTGCTATAAATTACACGTGACATATTCCAGTTTATCTATGGTATGTTCATTTATATGGTTGAAAATAGCCGAGTTCTGTTGTCCATACCTAACTGACCGTTTGTGTTGTATTAATCTCTGGGGAAGTGATTTACCTGTAAATCCGATGTAAGATTGGTCACAGTCCTGGCATGGGATCTCATATACCCCAGAGTCTTTGGGCGATGTCTTTTGTTGGACGTTAATCAGGGATTTGGCTAAGGTATTTGGGTAGGTAAATGCAAAGGGTTGGATTTCCCAAGGGTGTGAGTTACTCTCTTAATCGTCTCCAGGTGGGGAATTTTTATTTTATTGTTGGGTGTGTCTCTGGTCTTGTCTTTAGGGGTCGGTAAAAAATTACGTTTGCTTTTTGAAATTTGCTTTCTCAATTATATGGTCAGGATACTTTAAAGATGAAAGTTGCTTGCGAATTAGTTCAAATTCTTTTTCCAGGAAATCTGGGGAACAAATTCGTAAGGCTCTTAAAAATAGGTTGCTAGCTACACCTATCTTGATATTATTGTCATGATAGCTAAAGTAGTGAATATATGAAAGTGAGAACGTTGGTTTTCTGTATATGGTAAATTTGTATTCTGTCGTGTCTCTGATTATTAAAACATCAAGAAAAGGAATTTTGTTGTCTGTTTCCCATTCAACTTTAAATTTGATGCTGGGCACTAATGCGTTTAATTTTGAGAGGAATTCATTAAAATTACCCCACTTATTATCCCAAAATGTTAGTATGTCATCCAAGTATCTCATCCACAGCATGTTTTTGGGTTTTATTGCATTTATTACTGTAGTTTCAAAGTATTCCATGTACAGATTGGCTAAAATAGGACTTAAAGGACTACCCATACTACACCCGAATTTTTGCTTGTAGAATGATTCCCCGAATGAAAATACGTTATTAGATGCACATAATTCAACTAACTTTATTATTTTGTCAAGTGCCAAAGGGAAATGATCTGAATAGGGGGATAATTTTTCCCTTAAAAACTGAAGAACGTCCTGTACTGGTACTTTTGTGAATAGGGAGTCTACGTCCAGGCTTAAAAGTTTTATGTTGTGAAGTGGTATATGTGCTTCTGAATTTGTGACAAAAGTCTTCCGAATGTTTGATGTGGCTGGGAGAAAAAGTGCCTAAAAAAGGAGAAAGGAGGCCAGCTAACCATTTAGAAATTTTGTAATTGAAAGCTCCGGCGCATGAAACGATGGGTCTGAATGGAAGATTGTCTTTGTGAGTTTTTGGGAAGACCATAAAAGTAGGGTAATTTAGGATTAATTACTTTAAATTTCTCTAATAGTTTCAATACTCTTTTTGTCTTGGCCAATTAATCTTACTTTCCGAAAAAATTCTGTGGGAACGTTCTGGAGGGGATTTTTCGTCAGTTTTTCGTAAGTATTTGTGTCGTTAAGGAGCTGGTTGATTTTGTCGAGGTAGAAGTCTTTGTCCATTATTACAATTTTGCCGTCTTTGTCGGATCTACTTATTATAACATCTAACTTTTTTAGCGAGTGGATGGCTATCATGAATCTGCGGGGAACAGGATATTTCTTATGAAGGTCAGTTAAAGCATTTAGTAACACTCCTTTTAAACATATCTCTTCACGGCTGTAGTTTTTGTCAGATATGAATTTATCAAAAGCCACTATGAAGTCTAGGTTGTTTTTGCGGTCTGGCATAAGGGCAAAGGATAAGCCTAAATTTAAAACTAAATGTTGATTTACAGTAAGGGGGGTGTTGGATAAGTTTAAAACTTTGTCTTGTTGTTCAAGATTATTCCATGCGCTATTATCTATTAGGTTATTTAACTTGCGTAAAAGTCTGTTGAAATGAGTCACGCTATTATAGGCAGCAATGTCGGAACAGAATGAAATCAGATACCTGTATACGTGGTCCGTAGTGAGGAGGCGAAGATTAGATTGAGTTCCATATATCACTCTGCGTAGCACGAAGATGTCGTTTCTCGTATTGGTGATTCTTTCTTCCAGGAAAATCTTGTGTGATAGAGGGAAGGGGTTTGATTGCAGACTCCATCTCCCGAATCCGTACATTTTTGGAAGTACTTGTTCTTTGAGGCATTCTTCCAAAAAGTGTTTTTGGTTTTTCAGCCGGTGTAGTCTGTTCAGTTCTTTTTCAAACTTGCGGAAAACTGGCTTGACTTCTGGAAGTGAGTGAAGAATCGTGGAAAGGCGGTTGAATTCCATAATGGGCTGACAATGACTGGTAAAAATGTTTTCCGCAAGTTTGAAAAAGAACTGAACAGACTACACCGGCTGAAAAACCAAATGGCCCTAAGGACACCCCGATGCTCCCTAGGGGTTACTAGAGGCACATGAGACACACGTTGTGGTCCTAGAACATTTTCATCCACACGAGGTCGCACGGAACGGGGTTGAGATGCAAGGTCATCTTGGGTGCTAGGTCCCTCGCCAGCATCCAAGTCCAAAATACGTCTCACACGATCCCTTCCGTCGGGTAAAATGCACCTTTCGCGCTCCATACATCGTTGAGACATCTCTATGTACGTCCTGTACCACCATAAATATTCAAACTCTCGCACAAGTTCAGCAAAACACGATTGCGATCAAAGATCGCTCTCAGACGACACGCCGCTGATGTTGGCTGATGCGAGAAGGAGGCATTTCGCGCATGCGCACCTGGGTCACGCTTGTAAACAAAATAACAGCTTGATCCGTGAACTCTCGGCATCCCCCAAAAGTTTTCAGCTGGTAGGCCTATAAGTATTTTTCCACGAATTTTTTAAAAACTTTTCTATATCGACGTACGATACGTCCAATCGGCACCCAATGGACAATTTATATCGACATATAATACGTCCAATCGGCGTTTAAGGGTTAAAAACTTTATAATGAGAATTTATTCACTCCAGTTCCTAAAAAAAAGATGAGATTAAATGTTGGGTTAACGAGTCTACCTTATGAATGAAAGCAGTCTTGTTTAAAGGGAAACGCGTTGTAAAGAGGACTGAAAGCGATGCTAGGAAAGTAGTGGTTATTTAGATTGCCATTTCATTCAAACTTAATGCTATCTACACCTTAGTCCATAGAGTTCTAAAATATTCTTCAACCTGTCAAATATATAACAAAGAAATAGTCTTTTTCTTGAACGTTCTCAAGACAAAATCCTATCCAAAAGATATAATTCATAAAATCATCAATAAGTTATTTACACAATTTTTACAACTTCCAACTGTCAAATTCGATGTTCCCAAAAAATTATTCTATGTCTCAATCCCGTATATGTCTGACTCCAAATTTACCTTAAATCTCACTCGAATAATTGAACAGGAAATTCCTGTCTAAAGTCAAACTTATCTCCAACAACCCGTGTACAATACGATAATTTTGTTATTTCAAAGATCGCCTGCAGTTCTTCATGCGATCCAAAGTGGTTTATAAATTCACATGCATGGATGTCCGGGCTGTTAAGTTGGATCGACGCGGAGGATACTGCAGGTCAGATATTGCAGCCATTTGGGTTTCAGCTTTCGCACTGGCCAAAGATTGAAGCAGCCAGAATGCTCTAATATAAAAAATCATTCCGCAATATGTAAATCTGAAGTCTTGAAACAGCACTTCTCAATAATTGGTTATGTAAGGGACCCAGACCACTTAACAGCTTTAGAATAGTTATATATTAAAAGACTGGTTCCCTTTCTCAATAGCAATACTGTGTCAGCTACTTTATATCTGGCATAGTTGTTGACTGGTCTTGGACTCCATTGTATGTCATCCTCTCTTCTTTCCTGCTTATGGACGGTTAATGTTATGGTAGTTTCTATTTTGTTTAGTGTTTTATGTTCTTTTTATGCTTTTACTTTTTAATGTTTGAACTTGTACATTTTAATTGCATTGAGAATTCCTTTTATGTTAAGAGTATATTTTATTTTGTCTTTTACTTTTCACAGACTGATGATGCACTGAGTCATGAGTGCGAAACGTTTTTGTTAATAAACTTGTCCTTTTAACATTTGTATCACG